>NC_090656.1:2914772-3042272 GCF_040937935.1 Hyperolius riggenbachi | reverse complement strand
CGTGTTTACCAGCTAGGCATTCGGTGCCGACCTCAGTTCTACATATACATCTACAGGGGCGTAGCAATAGGGGGTACAGAGGTAGCAACCACATCGGGACCCTTGAGCCAGAGGGGCCCCGAAGGGCCCTCCCCCAACTACAGTATTAGCTCTTTATTGGTCCTGTGCTCATAATAATAATCACTTCTATAGATACATTGAATAGTGATAATCAGTAACAAGCTGCTCCCCATCCCCTTCTTGCACCTCTGACACTGTAGTTGCCATTGGCAGGGATTGCTATGTATAGAGTGCTTGGGGGTAATCAGTAACAAGCTGCTCCCCATCCCCTTCTTGCACCTCTGACACTGTAGTTGCCATTGGCAGGGATTGCTATGTATAGAGTGCTTGGGGGTAATCAGTAACAAGCTGTTCCCCCATCCCCTTCTTGCACCTCTGACACTGTAGTTGCCATTGGCAGGGATTGCTATGTATAGAGTGCTTGGGGGTAATCAGTAACAAGCTGCTTCCCATCCCCTTCTTGCACCTCTGACACTGTAGTTGCCATTGGCAGGGATTGCTATGTATAGAGTGCTTGGGGGTAATCAGTAACAAGCTGCTCCCCATCCCCTTCTTGCACCTCTGACACTGTAGTTGCCATTGGCAGGGATTGCTATGTATAGAGTGCTTGGGGGTAATCAGTAACAAGCTGCTCCCCATCCCCTTCTTGCACCTCTGACACTGTAGTTGCCATTGGTAGGGATTGCTATGTATAGGGTGCTTGGGGGTAATCAGTAACAAGCTGCTCCCCATCCCCTTCTTGCACCTCTGACACTGTAGTTGCCATTGGCAGGGATTGCTATGTATAGAGTGCTTGGGGGTAATCAGTAACAAGCTGTTCCCATCCCCTTCTTGCTCCTCTGACACTGTAGTTGCCATTGGCAGGGATTGCTATGTATAGAGTGCTTGGGGGGTAATCAGTAACAAGCTGCTCCCCATCCCCTTCTTGTACCTCTGACACTGTAGTTGCCATTGGCAGGGATTGCTATGTATAGAGTGCTTGGTGGTAATCAGTAACAAGCTGCTCCCCATCCCCTTCTTGTACCTCTGACACTGTAGTTGCCATTGGCAGGGATTGCTATGTATAGAGTGCTTGGGGGTAATCAGTAACAAACTGTTCCCCATCCCCTTCTTGCACCTCTGACACTGTAGCTGCCATTGGCAGGGATTGCTATGTATAGAGTGCTTGGGGGTAATCAGTAACAAGCTGCTCCCCATCCCCTCCCTGCACCTCTGACACTGTAGTTGCCATTGGCAGGGATTGTTATGTATAGAGTGCTTGGGGGTAATCAGTAACAAGCTGTTCCCCATCCCCTTCTTGTACCTCTGACACTGTAGTTGCCATTGGCAGGGATTGCTATGTATAGAGTGCTTGGGGGTAATCAGTAACAAGCTGTTCCCCATCCCCTTCTTGCACCTCTGACACTGTAGTTGCCATTGGCAGGGATTGCTATGTATAGAGTGCTTGGGGGTAATCAGTAACAAGCTGTTCCCCATCCCCTTCTTGCACCTCTGACACTGTAGTTGCCATTGGCAGGGATTGCTGTGTATAGAGTGCTTGGAGGTAATCAGTAACAAGCTGTTCCCCATCCCCTTCTTGTACCTCTGACACTGTAGCTGCCATTGGCAGGGATTGCTATGTATAGAGTGCTTGGGGGTAATCAGTAACAAGCTGCTCCCCATCCCCTTCTTGCACCTCTGACACTGTAGTTGCCATTGGCAGGGATTGCTATGTATAGAGTGCTTGGGGGTAATCAGTAACAAGCTGTTCCCCATCCCCTTCTTGCACCTCTGACACTGTAGTTGCCATTGGCAGGGATTGCTATGTATAGAGTGCTTGGGGGTAATCAGTAACAAGCTGTTCCCCATCCCCTTCTTGCACCTCTGACACTGTAGTTGCCATTGGCAGGGATTGCTGTGTATAGAGTGCTTGGGGGTAATCAGTAACAAGCTGTTCCCCATCCCCTTCTTGTACCTCTGACACTGTAGCTGCCATTGGCAGGGATTGCTATGTATAGAGTGCTTGGGGGTAATCAGTAACAAGCTGCTCCCCATCCCCTTCTTGCACCTCTGACACTGTAGTTGCCATTGGCAGGGATTGCTATGTATAGAGTGCTTGGGGGTAATCAGTAACAAGCTGTTCCCCATCCCCTTCTTGCACCTCTGACACTGTAGTTGCCATTGGCAGGGATTGCTATGTATAGAGTGCTTGGGGGTAATCAGTAACAAGCTGCTCCCCATCCCCTTCTTGTACCTCTGACACTGTAGTTGCCATTGGCAGGGATTGCTATGTATAGAGGGCTTGGGGGTAATCAGTAACAAGCTGTTCCCCATCCCCTTCTTGCACCTCTGACACTGTAGTTGCCATTGGCAGGGATTGCTATGTATAGAGGGCTTGGGGGTAATCAGTAACACGCTGCTCCCCGCCCCCTTCTTGCACCTCTGACACTGTAGTTGCCATTGGCAGGGATTGCTATGTATAGAGTGCTTGGGGGTAATCAGTAACAAGCTGCTCCCCACCCCCTTCTTGCACTTCTGACACTGTAGTTGCCATTGGCAGGGATTGCTATGTATAGAGTGCTTGGGGGTAATCAGTAACAAGCTGCTCCCCATCCCCTTCTTGTACCTCTGACACTGTAGTTGCCATTGGCAGGGATTGCTATGTATAGAGTGCTTGGGGGTAATCAGTAACAAGCTGCTCCCCATCCCCCTCTTGCTCCTCTGACACTGTAGTTGCCATTGGCAGGGATTGCTATGTATAGAGGGCTTGGGGGTAATCAGTAACACGCTGCTCCCCGCCCCCTTCTTGCACCTCTGACACTGTAGTTGCCATTGGCAGGGATTGCTATGTATAGAGTGCTTGGGGGTAATCAGTAACAAGCTGCTCCCCATCCCCTTCTTGTACCTCTGACACTGTAGTTGCCATTGGCAGGGATTGCTATGTATAGAGTGCTTGGGGGTAATCAGTGACAAGCTGCTCCCCATCCCCTTCTTGTACCTCTGACACTGTAGTTGCCATTGGCAGGGATTGCTATGTATAGAGTGCTTGGGGGTAATCAGTAACAAGCTGTTCCCCATCCCCCTCTTGCACCTCTGACACTGTAGTTGCCATTGGCAGGGATTGCTGTGTATAGAGTGCTTGGGGGTAATCAGTAACAAGCTGCTCCCCATCCCCTTCTTGCACCTCTGACACTGTAGTTGCCATTGGCAGGGATTGCTATGTATAGAGTGCTTGGGGGTAATCAGTAACAAGCTGCTCCCCATCCCCTTCTTGCACCTCTGACACTGTAGTTGCCATTGGCAGGGATTGCTATGTATAGAGTGCTTGGGGGTAATCAGTAACAAGCTGCTCCCCATCCCCTTCTTGCACCTCTGACACTGTAGTTGCCATTGGCAGGGATTGCTATGTATAGAGTGCTTGGGGGTAATCAGTAACAAGCTGCTCCCCATCCCCTTCTTGCACCTCTGACACTGTAGTTGCCATTGGCAGGGATTGCCATGTATAAAGTGCTTGGGGGTAATCAGTAACAAGCTGCTCCCCATCCCCTTCTTGCACCTCTGACACTGTAGCTGCCATTGGCAGGGATTGCTATGTATAGAGTGCTTGGGGGTAATCAGTAACAAGCTCCTCCCCATCCCCTTCTTGCACCTCTGACACTGTAGTTGCCATTGGCAGGGATTGCTATGTATAGAGTGCTTGGGGGTAATCAGTAACAAGCTGCTCCCCATCCCCTTCTTGCTCCTCTGACACTGTAGTTGCCATTGGCAGGGATTGCCATGTATAGAGTGCTTGGGGGTAATCAGTAACAAGCTGTTCCCATCCCCTTCTTGTACCTCTGACACTGTAGTTGCCATTGGCAGGGATTGCTATGTATAGAGTGCTTGGGGGTAATCAGTAACAAGCTGCTCCCCATCCCCTTCTTGCACCTCTGACACTGTAGTTGCCATTGGCAGGGATTGCTATGTATAAAGTGCTTGGGGGTAATCAGTAGCAAGCTGCTCCCCATCCCCTTCTTGCACCTCTGACCTCCGACACTGTAGTTGCCATTGGCAGGGATTGCTATGTATAGAGTGCTTGGGGGTAATCAGTAACAAGCTGCTCCCCATCCCCTTCTTGCACCTCTGACACTGTAGTTGCCATTGGCAGGGATTGCTATGTATAGAGTGCTTGGGGGTAATCAGTAACAAGCTGCTCCCCATCCCCTTCTTGCACCTCTGACACTGTAGTTGCCATTGGCAGGGATTGCCATGTATAGAGTGCTTGGGGGTAATCAGTAACAAGCTGTTCCCATCCCCTTCTTGTACCTCTGACACTGTAGTTGCCATTGGCAGGGATTGCTATGTATAGAGTGCTTGGGGGTAATCAGTAACAAGCTGCTCCCCATCCCCTTCTTGCACCTCTGACACTGTAGTTGCCATTGGCAGGGATTGCTATGTATAAAGTGCTTGGGGGTAATCAGTAACAAGCTGCTCCCCATCCCCTTCTTGCACCTCTGACCTCCGACACTGTAGTTGCCATTGGCAGGGATTGCTATGTATAGAGTGCTTGGGGGTAATCAGTAACAAGCTGTTCCCCATCCCCTTCTTGTACCTCTGACACTGTAGTTGCCATTGGCAGGGATTACTATGTATAGAGTGCTTGGGGGTAATCAGTAACAAGCTGTTCCCCATCCCCTTCTTGCACCTCTGACACTGTAGTTGCCATTGGCAGGGATTGCTATGTATAGAGTGCTTGGGGGTAATCAGTAACAAGCTGCTCCCCATCCCCTTCTTGCACCTCTGACACTGTAGTTGTCCTTGATTGGTTTTGGTGCACCATATAAGTTGTTATATACATAGCACTTGGGGGGCCCCGTGTAAAACTTGCACCGGGGCCCACAGCTTCTTAGCTATGCCACTGTACATCTAAAAAATATTATTATTCAGTATTTATATAGCGCTGACATCTTCTGCAGCGTTGTACAGAGTATACAGTCACAATCTAGTCCCTACCATAGTCCTATATCTATGTCTGTATCATGTAGTGTATGTATCATAGTCTAGTGCCAACTTAGGGGGAAGCCAATTAACTTGTGGCAGGAAACCGTAGTGACCAGAGGAATCCCATGGGGAGGACCTACAAACTCCTTGCAGATAGTGCCGTGTCTGGGAAATAGACGTGTGTACGCCCAGCATAAAGGTTACATCCTTAGAGAAAGTAGTGTTGGATAACAGGGAGGTAACAGGGAAATCCTCTGCAGGGTCTTTCCTTGTTTAACCCTCTCTGAACCCTCCTCCATCAGATGCGTCTCCGCCGCAGGTCGAAGTCGCGCAGCACAATCTCCGAGCGTTTGTATAGTCTGAGTGTGGAACAGAAGAGTGAGCTGGTTCAGCGGGAACTGGAAGATTCCAAAGAAGAGGCGCAGAGGGACGCCGAGAGCACTGAGCGCACCCTGCAAGGCTACAAGGTACGATCCGCTGACCGCCACCGCTAAAGCTGCCCATACACCTATAAACGGCCACCCAATGGCAAACCAATCAACTCCTCCCTCATTGGAATCAATACAGAGAGGAACTGAGCATGCATGGAAAAAGGACGTGCGGTGATTTGTACGCCGGGTATAGCTGCTAGTATATAGGTAACATTACTGATATTCTGCTATTGGGCTCTATGTAATTATTTTACTAAAATATCGGTCATTTTTAACTGATCCCCAATGTCATAATCTCGCCCTCCGCTCATATTCACACTGCCTAATTACAATAATTATCAGGCACCAGCGGCGCTCAGATTACCACCTGTGTGCCGGCAGAGCGCTCCATGGGGCGTTCATGATACCGAAGCGCTGCCAGGCTGCCCAAATTACCTGCTGCTGAAATCGATTCCTGGCACACTCAGCAGGGAATCTATTGAAGATTGATCGAACCAATGCAGAGCTATAGGCCGTCGATCTACCGCTGCTCACACCCAGCCCCTGATCTATGCAAATCTTCCAGCCTGTCCGACCGATACAATTGATCAATTCCAAGTAACAACAATTGATCGAAATTCAAACAATTAGACATGTTGGAGAAATAGAGTCTACAAGAAATCAAACAGGAAAATTGATAAGTGTATGGCCACCTTTAGGTTTTATATCTGTCTGCTGTATCTAGACATTATTTATTATTATTATCTGAGGCCTCATTCCTTTAAAGGGGGATTGTCACAATAGAAATCACATTTCAACAGAAACTGAGTGTATTAAGTGATAAAGATGCTAATCCTGCATTCAAAACTTTCAAAACTTTGTCTGCTGTTATGGTTTGGAGTTATCACATACTTTAGGAGCACTGGCCCTTTAGTAGTCAGTGCCAAACAGTTGCATGCTGGGGATTCTTTTTATCTATAATATATTCCTCCTCTTCCCTTTATTTCCCCCTACTTCTAGTGACATAAGGCAGTGCACTTCCTAGTATAGGCCTCAGTGGGAGTGTCTGAAGACTCTGGGAGGAGGGCGGGTAACGAATACACAATTAGCAAGAGGAGAAAAGCAAGTAAGGGAGGAAATGATGTCAGGATTAGCTTCATTCAAAGGTAACCAAGATGGAAACTGTCTAGAATAGGATTCTCTGCTTTTCCTTTATAAAATTCACAGGAATCATAACGTGGATAGCACAATACATGTGTTATGTAAGTAGAACTAGTATTTATCTACTTATATATGTGTTTTTTATTTCTAGGTTAGCATGGGTGTCACTTGTTCTTTAAAGAGGAGCTGTCAGCTATACTATCTCAGAAAAACACACATATAAGTAGATAAATACTTGCTCTACTTACATAACACATGTATTGCACTGTCCACATTTTGATTTTAGTGATTTCTCTACATTAATAAAAAGAGAAAATCATTCTTAGCATTTCCCATTTTAACTGTGGCTATTTTGAAGCCAATCCTGATGTCATTTCCTTCCTTACTCTCCTCTGACTGTCCCAGCCGCGCACCTCCCTGTCCCAGCCGCGCACCTCCCTGTCCCAGCCGCGCACCTCCCTGTCCCAGCCACGCACCTCCTTGATAGCACTCCCAAGGCCATGAACGCCATTGAGGGGGACCGCAGCCCGCAACATCGAATGCGCAGTAGCCTCTGGGTCGAGGCCTTTAATTTTTTCTGCAGCAGCACAATGCATCAGAGCAGGAGGACACAGAGGGAGCTGGAAGAAGCCCCCGCCTAAGGATTACTTTAGGTTTCCATAACTTATACATCACCTCGGAAATATTAGCGGCTCATTTTACCATCTCTAGTAATGTGTGGAGTAGTGGGGGTGTCTCTAGTGAAACAGACACAGGAGACAAAAAATCGTGAGCCCAATAGCGCAATATGTTTTCATATACGGGATATCAACAGGTCTGGTAATTGTACTACTCACAAAGGCGGGTTGCAGAGGGGCAAGCGATCACAGGAAGTAGGCGGAGACAACAAACCCGACTCCACTCGGGGTAGTCCGGCCGGACCTGGCTGTGGTCGCTCCCCTTGGTAACAGTGACAGATTATCTCTGTGGATTAAACCATGTGTGGTCTGTCTAGACCACACATGTCAAACTCCGGGCCCGCCGGCCAAATTTGGCCCTCAAGTGATTTCCCCACTTTGCATTGTGTTTGGCCCACTCTAGACCACCAGGGAAGCTATATTGGAGGTGAAGCCCTAGACCACCAGGGGAGCCATATGGGGGAGATAAGAGGAAATCTCTAGACACCAGGGACCTGTATAGGGGAGGGAGGACCACTAGACACCAGGGAAACTATATGGGGAGGTAAGGGAGAAGTGCTAAACACCAGGGAACTGTATAGGAGAGGGAGGACCACTAGACACCAGGGAACTGTATAGGGGAGGGAGGACCACTAGACACCAGGGAACTGTATAGGGGAGGGAGGACCACTAGACACCTGAGAACTTAATAAGGGAGGAAGGTGGCCAGTAGACATTGAGATTGGCCTGCGACTAGGTCCCAGTATACAGTCTTCCGCCCACTTTATATTTCAGTTTGACACCCCTTGTCTAGACCCCTCCAACAGGGTGTGTTGGGGGTATGTAAAGCACAATTTGGGTAAAGAGGCAGTGTGAATAAAATTGGATTAAAAAAGATAAGATAAAAAAAAAAATGAGGTGTCTAAAGGTCCGTACACACTCCGGACTGGAGGCAACGACGGGTTTGTCGTCACCTCCCGCTGGGTGGGCGTTCCAACGACAGTCCGGCGTATGTACGCACTGTCTGCAGACTGATAAGGCTGGTAGATCCGCCGGGCGGATCGCTCAGAAACAGCCGTATCAGTCCGCCGACAGTGCGTACACACGCCGGACTGTCGTTGGAACGCCCACCCAGCGGGAGGTGACGACGGACCCGTCGTTGCCTCCAGTCCGGCGTGTGTACGGACCTTTAGACCCGTGAAACGCGTTGTCTGTGCTAAATAAATATCTCTGTGTCTGTACAAAGATCTCGTCATTGAGATAAGCCACCTCATTTTTTTTATTTTCTCTTGTTTTTAATCCAATTTTACTCACACCGGGGCGCCTCTTTACCCAAATTGTATCTCTATTGATGAGCTGACATCTCCTCCTCGGTTTATCAGGCCACCATGGAAGAAGCTGAGATCCGCAGCGCAGAGATTAAGAAAGCCGTGTATGAATTTGAGCGAGACATCGTGAAACCAGCTCTGGGTAGTAAGAAGGGGGCTGGACTCTCCCCGGAGAAGGTTCTGCGCTACTTGGAGGAAAAGACCCGAGCGAGGGTGAGTCTCCGCATTCTCTGTATACATTTGTAGAGTATATTTAATTATTCATTGTGTTTATAAAGCGCCAACATATTACGCAGCTCTGGACATTAATTTAGGTTACAGACAATATTTAGGGGTGACATACAGCAATATGACAATACAGGAATACATGAAAACCAGATCACACAGCACAGTATGAGGTAATGCTTAGTCACTGGAGGGGAGCATGGAGATCACACAGCACAGTATGAGTACAAGGTAATGCTTAGTCACTGGAGGGGAGCATGGAGATCACACAGCACAGTATGAGTACAAGGTAATGCTTAGTCACTGGATGGAGCATGGAGGTCACACAGCACAGTATGTGTACAAGGTAATGCTTAGTCACTGGATGGAGCATGGAGATCACACAGCACAGTATGAGTACAAGGTAATGCTTAGTCACTGGAGGGGAGCATGGAGATCACACAGTACAGTATGAGTACAAGGTAATGCTTAGTCACTGGATGGAGCATGGAGATCACACAGCACAGTATGAGTACAAGGTAATGCTTAGTCACTGGATGGGAGCATGGAGATCACACAGCACAGTATGAGTACCAGGTAATGCTTAGTCACTGGATGGAGCATGGAGATCACACAGCACAGTATGAGTGCAAGGTAATGCTTAGTCACTGGATGGAGCATGGAGATCACACAGCACAGTATGAGTACAAGGAAATGCTTAGTCACTGGAGGGGAGCATGGAGATCACACAGCACAGTATGAGTACAAGGTAATGCTCAGTCACTGGATGGAGCATGGGGATCACACAGCACAGTATGAGTACAAGGTAATGCTTAGTCACTGGATGCAGCATGGAGATCACACAGCACAGTATGAGTACAAGGTAATGCTTAGTCACTGGAGGGGAGAATGGAGATCACACAGCACAGTATGAGTACAAGGTAATGCTCAGTCACTGGATGGAGCATGGGGATCACACAGCACAGTATGAGTACAAGGTAATGCTTAGTCACTGGATGCAGCATGGAGATCACACAGCACAGTATGAGTACAAGGTAATGCTTAGTCACTGGATGGAGCATGGAGATCACACAGCACAGTATGAGTACAAGGTAATGCTTAGTCAGTCACTGGATGGAGCATGGAGATCACACAGCACAGTATGAGTACAAGGTAATGCTTAGTCACTGGAGGGGAGCATGGAGATCACACAGCACAGTATGAGTACAAGGTAATGCTTAGTCACTGGAGGGGAGCATGGAGAACACACTGCACAGTATGAGTACCAGGTAATGCTTAGTCACTGGATGGAGCATGGAGATCACACAGCACAGTATGAGTACAAGGTAATGCTTAGTCACTGGAGGGGAGCATGGAGATTACACAGCACAGTATGAGTACAAGGTAATGCTTAGTCACTGGAGGGGAGCATGGAGATCACACAGCACAGTATGAATACAAGGTAATGCTTAGTCACTGGATGGGAGCATGGAGATCACACAGCACAGTATGAGTACAAGGTAATGCTTAGTCACTGGATGGGAGCATGGAGATCACACAGCACAGTATGAGTACCAGGTAATGCTTAGTCACTGGATGGGAGCATGGAGATCACACAGCACAGTATGAGTACAAGGTAATGCTTAGTCACTGGATGGAGCATGGAGATCACACAGCACAGTATGAGTACAAGGTAATGCTTAGTCACTGGAGGGGAGCATGGAGATCACACAGCACAGTATGAGTACAAGGTAATGCTTAGTCACTGGAGGGGAGCATGGAGATCACACAGCACAGTATGAGTACAAGGTAATGCTTAGTCACTGGAGGGGAGCATGGAGATCACACAGCACAGTATGAGTACAAGGTAATGCTTAGTCACGGGATGGAGCATGGAGATCACACAGCACAGTATGAGTACAAGGTAATGCTTAGTCACTGGAGGGGCGCATGGAGAACACACAGCACAGTATGAGTACAAGGTAATGCTTAGTCACTGGATGGGAGCATGGAGATCACACAGCACAGTATGAGTACAAGGTAATGCTTAGTCACTGGATGGGAGCATGGAGATCACGCAGCACAGTATGAGTACAAGGTAATGCTTAGTCACTGGAGGGGAGCATGGAGATCACACAGCACAGTATGAGTACAAGGTAATGCTTAGTCACGGGATGGAGCATGGAGATCACACAGCACAGTATGAGTACAAGGTAATGCTTAGTCACTGGAGGGGCGCATGGAGATCACACAGCACAGTATGAGTACAAGGTAATGCTTAGTCACTGGATGGAGCATGGAGATCACACAGTACAGTATGAGTACAAGGTAATGCTTAGTCACTGGAGGGGAGCATGGAGATCACACAGCACAGTATGAGTACAAGGTAATGCTTAGTCACTGGAGGGGAGCATGGAGATCACACAGCACAGTATGAGTACAAGGTAATGCTTAGTCACTGGAGGGGAGCATGGAGATCACACAGCACAGTATGAGTACAAGGTAATGCTTAGTCACTGGAGGGGCGCATGGAGAACACACAGCACAGTATGAGTACAAGGTAATGCTTAGTCACTGGATGGGAGCATGGAGATCACACAGCACAGTATGAGTACAAGGTAATGCTTAGTCACTGGATGGGAGCATGGAGTTCACGCAGCACAGTATGAGTACAAGGTAATGCTTAGTCACTGGAGGGGAGCATGGAGATCACACAGCACAGTATGAGTACAAGGTAATGCTTAGTCACGGGATGGAGCATGGAGATCACACAGCACAGTATGAGTACAAGGTAATGCTTAGTCACTGGAGGGGCGCATGGAGATCACACAGCACAGTATGAGTACAAGGTAATGCTTAGTCACTGGATGGAGCATGGAGATCACACAGTACAGTATGAGTACAAGGTAATGCTTAGTCACTGGAGGGGAGCATGGAGATCACACAGCACAGTATGAGTACAAGGTAATGCTTAGTCACTGGAGGGGAGCATGGAGATCACACAGCACAGTATGAGTACAAGGTAATGCTTAGTCACTGGAGGGGAGCATGGAGATCACACAGCACAGTATGAGTACAAGGTAATGCTTAGTTAGTCACTGGATGGAGCATGGAGATTAGGCCAGTCAAGCTCACTCAGATCCATAGGATGGGTGTACGGTAATGGAGGTGCATGATCAGGTAGGAGACACAAGGAGGAGCCTGCCCGAAGGCTTACAATCTAGAGGGAGAGGTAGGGACACGAAAGGTAGGGGACCAGAGCTCTGCTATGGGTTTAGAGCACTTGGGGGGGGGGGGGGGGGGGTAGGCCAGAGTAAAAAGGTGAGTTTTGAGGGCTTTCTTGAAGATGTTGAAGGAGGGGGCCGCCCTAATGGGTGGAGGTAGGGAGTTCCATAGTGTTGGAGCAGCTCTTGAGAAGTCCTGGAGGCGTGCATGGGACTGGGTGATGTGGGGGGCGGTCAGGCGAAGTTCATTGGAGGAGCGGAGTGAGCGGCTAGATGTGTACCTTTGAGTTAGATCGGAAATGTAGGCTGGGCAGGTTTTGTGGACAGATTTGTAGGCCAGACTATATGCGCAGTAATCCGGGATTAAAGGCTCTCTCTAGGTTTTAATGTTATCCTAAACCTGTGCAGCACTTAGTGGCAGAGCTTGTTTGTGTCTATGTATGAACTTTTTGATGATCTGATATCAAATAAATCACCTGGCCACTTCCTGCCTCACAGACTGTCTGTGCTATAGGCTGCAATATTCTCAGACAAACTCAGTCTGTGCCTTCCCCCTTGAACAATTCAGGTATTAGCAGCAATATATCCCTCATGCCTGCCTGTGATACCCGCTTCCTTTTACTGCACCAGCAGCTGTTGCTTTATTGTATCTTATACTGTAATGATTTTATCTTATTTACTGGCGCGAGTTGACAACGGTTTCCTATATGTGACATCACAACCGGCTGTGGGATTGTTCTGGTCCTGAAATATGTCCTTCTCCATCTGACAGGACAGCTTGGTAGATAAACTGCGACTCAAAAACGCAGCATTAAAGATTCAGAAGAAGAAACTGCAAATGCAGCTGAAGCAGGTAAGAAACAGGCTGTACTCCAGGCCAGATCTGTTTGAAGGCGATATACCTGGGGGCACTATGAGGAGAGCGATGTGCCTGGGGGCACTATGAGGAGAGTGTTATACCTGGGGGCACTATGAGGAGAGTGATATACCTGGGGGCACTATGAGGAGAGTGATATACCTGGGGGCACTATGAGGAGAGTGATATACCTGGGGGCACTATGAGGAGAGTGATATACCTGGGGGCACTATGAGGAGAGTGATATACCTGGGGGCACTATGAGGAGAGTGATATACCTGGGGGCACGATGAGGAGAGTGATATACCTGGGGGCACTATGAGGAGAACGTTATACCTGGGGGCAGTATAAGGAGAGTGATATACCTGAGGGCACTGTGAGGAGAGTGATATACCTGGGGGCATCATGAGGAGAATAATATACCTGGGGGCACTATGAGGAGAGTGATATACCTGGGGGCATCATGAGGAGAATAATATACCTGGGGGCACTATGAGGCGAGTGATATACCTGGGGGCACTATGAGGAGAGCGATATACCTGGGGGCACTATGAGGAGAGCGATATACCTGGGGGCAATATGAGGAGAATGATATACCTGGGGCACTATGAGGAGAGTGATATACCTGGAGGCACTGTGAGGAGAACGTTATACCTGGGGGCACTATGAGGAGAACGTTATACCTGGGGGCACTATGAGGAGAACGTTATACCTGGGGGCACTATGAGGAGAACGTTATACCTGGGGGCACTATGAGGAGAACGTTATACCTGGGGGCACTATGAGGAGAACGTTATACCTGGGGGCACTGTGAGGAGAACGTTATACCTTGGGGCACTGTGAGGAGAACGTTATACCTGGGGGCACTGTGAGGAGAGTGATATACCTGGGGGCACTATAAGGAGAGTGATATACCTGGGGACACTGAGGAGAGTGATATACCTGGGGGCACTATGAGGAGAGTGATATACCTGGGGGCACTATGAGGAGGGCGATATACCTGGGGGCACTATGAGGAGAGTGATATACCTGGGGGCACTATGAGGAGAGTGATATACCTGGGGGCACTATGAGGAGAGTGATATACCTGGGGGCACTATGAGGAGAGTGATATACCTGGGGGCACTATGAGGAGGGCGATATACCTGGGGGCACTATGAGGAGGGCGAAATACCTGGGTGCACTATGAGGAGAGTGATATACCTGGGGGCACTGTGAGGAGAGCGATATACCTGGGCGCACTATGAGGAGAGTGATATACCTGGGGGCACTGTGAGGAGAACGTTATACCTGGGGGCAGTATAAGGGGAGGGCTATCGCCAGGGATGCTGTAAGAGAAGCCCTATAGCTGCTGATCGCATGCTTCTCCATGAGCTCAGCTACACATGAGCACCTATCTCTACATGTACATAAGCGTCCCGTGTTTGAGTGTATACTGAAGGCCAGGACTATGCACAGAATCTGCCATGGTGGAATTGGTTGGAGTTTTTTTCTCTTGCAGAAGGAAGAGATGGGCGAGGTTCTAAACGAAGTGGATTTCCAGCAGCTGAAGATAGAAAATGCCCAATTCCTGGAGAGAATCGATGAGAGGAATCAGGATCTGCTTCAGCTGAAGTTAACCACAGGAGAGACCCTGCAGGTCCTCAACTCCTACAAAGTAAGGCCAAGAGACGGCGGGACGGGCCTTGTGCTGTACTCAGGTGCAATGATATGGTGGTGAAGGCCTCAGTGTCCTTCCTGCAAAGTAAGGCCAAGAGACGGCGGGGCGGGCCTTGTGCTGTACTCAGGTGCAATGATATGGTGGTGAAGGCCTCAGTGTCCTTCCTACAAAGTAAGGCCAAGAGATGGTGGGGCGGGGCTTCTGCTGTACTCGGGTGCAATGATATGGTGGTGAAGGCCTCAGTGTCCTTCCTACAAAGTAAGGCCAAGAGAGGGGGGGCGGGCCTTGTGCTGTACTCAGGTGCAATGATATGGTGGTGAAGGCCTCAGTGTCTTTCCTACAAAGTAAGGCCAAGAGACGGCGGGGCGGGCCTTGTGCTGTACTCGGGTGCAATGATATGGTGGTGAAGGCCTCAGTGTCCTTCCTACAAAGTAAGGCCAAGAGACGGTGGGGCGGGCCTTGTGCTGTACTGAGGTGCAATGATATGGTGGTGAAGGCCTCAGTGTCCTTCCTACAAAGTAAGGCCAAGAGATGGTGGGGCGGGGCTTGTGCTGTACTGAGGTGCAATGATATGGTGGTGAAGGCCTCCGTGTCCTTCCTACAAAGTAAGGCCAAGAGATGGTGGGGCGGGGCTTGTGCTGTACTCGGGTGCAATGATATGGTGGTGAAGGCCTCAGTGTCCTTCCTACAAAGTAAGGCCAAGAGACGGCGGGGCGGGGCTTGTGCTGTACTCAGGTGCAATGATATGGTGGTGAAGGCCTCAGTGTCCTTCCTACAAAGTAAGGCCAAGAGACGGCGGGGCGGGCCTTCTGCTGTACTGAGGTGCAATGATATGGTGGTGAAGGCCTCAGTGTCCTTCCTACAAAGTAAGGCCAAGAGACGGCGGGGCGGGGCTTGTGCTGTACTCAGGTGCAATGATATGGTGGTGAAGGCCTCAGTGTCCTTCCTACAAAGTAAGGCCAAGAGACGGCGGGGCGGGCCTTGTGCTGTACTCGGGTGCAATGATATGGTGGTGAAGGCCTCAGTGTCCTTCCTACAAAGTAAGGCCAAGAGACGGCGGGGCGGGCCTTCTGCTGTACTGAGGTCAGGTGCAATGATATGGTGGTGAAGGCCTCAGTGTCCTTCCTACAAAGTAAGGCCAAGAGACGGCGGGGCGGGCCTTCTGCTGTACTGAGGTCAGGTGCAATGATATGGTGGTGAAGGCCTCAGTGTCCTTCCTACAAAGTAAGGCCAAGAGACGGCGGGGCGGGCCTTGTGCTGTACTGAGGTGCAATGATATGGTGGTGAAGGCTTCAGTGTCCTTCCTACAAAGTAAGGCCGGGAGACGGCGGGGCGGGGCTTGTGCTGTACTCAGCTGCAATGATATGGTGGTGAAGGCCTCAGTGTCCTTCCTACAAAGTAAGGCCAAGAGACGGCGGGGCGGGGCTTGTGCTGTACTGAGGTGCAATGATATGGTGGTGAAGGCCTCCGTGTCCTTCCTACAAAGTAAGGCCAAGAGATGGTGGGGCGGGGCTTGTGCTGTACTCAGCTGCAATGATATGGTGGTGAAGGCCTCAGTGTCCTTCCTACAAAGTAAGGCCAAGAGACGGCGGGGGCGGGCCTTGTGCTGTACTCATGTGCAATGATATGGTGGTGAAGGCCTCAGTGTCCTTCCTACAAAGTAAGGCCGGGAGACGGCAGGGCGGGGCTTGTGCTGTACTGAGGTCAGGTGCAATGATATGGTGGTGAAGGCCTCAGTGTCCTTCCTACAAAGTAAGGCCAAGAGATGGTGGGGCGGGGCTTGTGCTGTACTGAGGTGCAATGATATGGTGGTGAAGGCCTCCGTGTCCTTCCTACAAAGTAAGGCCAAGAGATGGTGGGGCGGGGCTTGTGCTGTACTGAGGTGCAATGATATGGTGGTGAAGGCCTCAGTGTCCTTCCTACAAAGTAAGACCAAGAGACGGCGGGGCGGGGCTTGTGCTGTACTGAGGTGCAATGATATGGTGGTGAAGGCCTTAGTGTCCTCTCTCATAACAGCCTCTGGTCTAATTAACAGAAAAAGCTCCAGAACACGATGGCGGAGGCCCTTCATCTGACCAAAGAGATCTCTACAAGGAACGAGATGCTGCAGAAGATCGAGCAGGAGACAGAACTGGTGGAGCAGGTACTGAACCTCACAGGAGAATATGAGAGGTTCTGCTATTGCTGGGCGGACATCATTGGCTTTTCATGTTACAACTTGTTCATGAGCAGAGGTGTAACTAGAAATCACTGCCCCCATGGGAAACTTTGCAGACCCCCCCCCCCCCCCCCCCCCCCCTTCTACCCCCTCATCACAGAAATTGGAAAGGCAGGCCAGGCATGCAAGACACAAACCATTAAAAATGCCAATCCTATACAGTACAATATTATAACACCAAGTTCAAGTCTAATATATCCCATTCAACATGAACATTAATGTGAGCCAACAGCTGTGGACCTGTTTTTTAAATTACCTGTGCAAAATGCAAATTATACAGTGCTGCCCATAATTATTCAAACCCCTGGAAAATTTTGCTTTTAAGTTACTTTTATTCAACCATTTAGTAACTTTTTGACAGGAAATGACAGAGTTGTCTCCCAAAAGATAATAAGACCATGTACAAGAGGCATTATTGTGGGAAAATAACATTTCTCAGCTTTTATTTACATTTGAGCAAACAGTGTCTAGTCTAAGAATTTTCATACCCTTCTCAAACTGTCACATTCTGTGAGAAAATCCAAAGTTCTATACCATTCCAAATAGTCCAAGCTGTTCTAAAGCATCCTAATTACCGTGATTCTTTCGGAACAGCTGTTTTTAATCAACATAATAGGTACTGTATGTGAGACAATGCAAGAATTTTTGAATCAGGAATGATGCCATTTATTGGCTAACTTAAAAGAATAAAAGTAAGCTTTTGGCTGTGCAGCCTTCTTCAGAGTTCAATCAATTGATTGAAGTCTGAAGAAGGCTGCACAGCTGAAAGATTACTATTATTATTTTAAGTTAGCGAATAAATAGTATCATCCTAACTCAAAACTTCTTGCTTTTACTTCATAGGCAAAAGCAGCGGGGGGGGGGGGGGGGATTACAGCTGCCCAGAATGCCCCCCTCAGACCAGGGCCGGTGCAGTGTCTGGGGACAGGCACAAGTTGCGACACCAGAATATCTGCAGGCATCCTGCAGCTCACAGCACTGCCCCCTTTCTTTCTCTGCTACAGTTGACTTTGGATGGAGTAGCAACATGTGTACAGAGCATGGAGCAGCAGGGTGTGTACAGAGCATGGAGCAGCAGGGTGTGTACAGAGCATGGAGCAGCAGTGTGTGTACAGAGCATGGAGCAGCAGTGTGTACAGAGCATGGAGCAGCAGCGTGTGTACAGAGCATGGAGCAGCAGTGTGTGTACAGAGCATGGAGCAGCAGTGTGTGTACAGAGCATGGAGTAGTAGCGTGTGTACAGAGCATGGAGCAGCAGCGTGTGTACAGAGCATGGAGCAGCAGCGTGTGTACAGAGCATGGAGCAGCAGCGTGTGTGCAGAGCATGGAGCAGCAGTGTGTGTACCGAGCATGGAGCAGCAGCGTGTGTACAGAGCATGGAGCAGCAGCGTGTGTGCAGAGCATGGAGCAGCAGCGTGTGTACACGGCATGGAGCAGCAGCGTGTGTACACGGCATGGAGCAGCAGCGTGTGTACAGGGCATGGAGCAGCAGCGTGTGTACAGAGCATGGAGCAGCAGTGTGTGTACAGAGCATGAAGCAGCAGTGTGTGTACAGAGCATGGAGCAGCAGTGTGTGTACAGAGCATGGAGCAGCAGCGTGTGTACAGAGCATGGAGCAGCAGCGTGTGTACAGAGCATGGAGCAGCAGCGTGTGTACAGAGCATGGAGCAGCAGCGTGTGTACAGAGCATGGAGCAGCAGCGTGTGTACAGAGCATGGAGCAGCAGTGTGTGTACAGAGCATGGAGCAGCAGTGTGTGTACAGAGCATGGAGCAGCAGTGTGTGTACCGAGCATGGAGCAGCAGCGTGTGTACAGAGCATGGAGCAGCCGCGTGTGTACAGAGCATGGAGCAGCCGCGTGTGTACAGAGCATGGAGCAGCCGCGTGTGTACAGAGCATGGAGCAGCCGCGTGTGTACAGAGCATGGAGCAGCCGCGTGTGTACAGAGCATGGAGCAGCCGCGTGTGTACAGAGCATGGAGCAGCCGCGTGTGTACAGAGCATGGAGCAGCCGCGTGTGTACCGAGCATGGAGCGGCAGTGTGTGTACCGAGCATGAAGCGGCAGTGTGTGTACCGAGCATGGAGCAGCAGCGTGTGTACAGAGCATGGAGCAGCAGCGTGTGTACAGAGCATGGAGCAGCAGTGTGTGTACAGAGCATGGAGCAGCAGGTTGTGTACAGAGCATGGAGCGGCAGTGTGTGTACAGAGCATGGAGCAGCAGCGTGTGTACAAAGCATGGAGCAGCAGCATGTGTACAGAGCATGGAGCAGCAGCATGTGTACAGAGCATGGAGCAGCAGCGTGTGTACAGAGCATGGAGCAGCAGTGTGTGTACAGAGCATGGAGCAGCAGCGTGTGTACCGAGCATGGAGCAGCAGCGTGTGTACAGAGCATGGAGCAGCAGCGTGTGTACAGAGCATGGAGCAGCAGCGTGTGTACAGAGCATGGAGCAGCAGTGTGTGCAGAGCATGGAGCAGCAGCGTGTGTACAGAGCATGGAGCAGCAGTGTGTGCAGAGCATGGAGCAGCTCTGGGGAACTTAACAGAGTCAGGTATGAGCAGAGCCCTGTGCCTTGCTGTGTGAATGTTTCACTTTCCCCTTCATTAGCAATGTTGGCTGTCCTCATTATTATCTGTATCCAAACTGCTCCTGATCGATCCCCTTGTTGATCGGGAGCAGATCGGACATTTAGGAAATAATTGTCAGATTCTGTCAGTCGGATGGGAAATTGCATTGTGCATTGTACCCAGCATGATGTCCTACCATATTGGGCAGCACGGTGGCGTAGTGGTTAGCGCTCTCGCCTTGCAGCACTGGGTCCCTGGTTCGAATCCCAGCCAGGTCAACATCTGCAAGGAGTTTGTATGTTCTCCCTGTGTCTGTGTGGGTTTCCTCCGGGTACTTCGGTTTCCTCCCACATTCCAAAAACATACAGATAAGTTAATTGGCTTCCCCTAAATCGGCCCTAGACTATAATACATGCACTGCATGATACTTACGTAGACATATGACTATGGTACGGATTAGATTGTGAGCCCCTCTGAGGGACAGTTAGCGACAAGACAATATATACTCTGTACAGCGTTGCGTAATATGTCGGTGCTATATAAATACTTAAAATAAATAATATTATTACACTGTCTTGTGCCTGGCTGAGGGAGACCTTTCAGGAATCCCCGCCCCCCTTGAAAAGCCTGGGTTTGCCCCTGTACTTATGGCTGACACGGTACAATGCTCTAATGCTACTACTATGTGAGACAATATTATACTAACACCAAATGCAAGTCTAACAACAACAAATCTCCTCCCAAATGGCTCAATGCAAAATGACCTAAACATCAACAACTGGTGTGCACGATAAGCCAAAAATGGTAGAAAACGACCGTGCTGTCCAGCGATTGTGATACACAGCGCACCTGAGAGTAAGATCCCCGGCACCAAACTGCACCGGCCACCCTCGGGCCTAAGATAGGATTTGCATTTTGCACAGGACACTTTACAAAGAGGTTTACAGCTGCTGGTCCACATTTTTGCTTATGTTGGATGTGTCCTGATTTTGTATTACCTTGCTGAGTCCCAGTAATCAGCCCATTGCCCCCTCTCCCCTGTCCCATTTCTCTAGTTTTCAATGTTTTGTGTCTTGCATTTGTTGTTCAATAATAAATGTCTGCATGTTTGAAATTTAGTGCAACATCCTTGCTTCTTTTTCCTTGAGGTTTAATGTTAATTTATTTTACCTGTTGACCCTCAACAAATCTAATCGGTAACCTTCTAATTGATTTCCGTCAGTTTTTCAGTCTGGTGCGGCAGCAGATTTTGATTGAGCAGGCGAGTGGACGAGTGGCGAGAGATCATCAGTGAGCAGCTGTTCAACAAAAGTCCCGTTTCCACTGTTTGTGGATTCCAAACGCTAAACGTGCACAAAACGCCTTACAACTGACAGCCCACTCAAAAATCATTGGATTGGTTCAACCTGATGTATTTGGCGCGCATGTTAGTGTCTGGAGAAAGGTGACAACGTTTAGCAACTTTCCACACAGTGCACGGATTCGTACATACACAACAGCACGGTGGCGTAGTGGTTAGCGCTCTCGCCTTGCAGCGCTGGGTCCCCGGTTCATATCCCAGCCAGGTCAACATCTGCAAGGAGTTTGTATGTCCTCCCCGTGTCTTTGTGGGTTTCCTCCAGGCACTCCGGTTTCCTCCCACATCCCAAAAACATACAGATAAGTTAATTGGCTCACCCCTAAATTGGCCCTAGACTACAGTACTTACACTACATAATACAAACATAGACATATGATAATAGTAGGGATTAGATTGTTAGCTCCTTTGAGGGACAGTTAGTGTCAAGACAATATACAGTATATATATACTGTACAGCGCTGCGTAAGATGTCGGCGCTATATAAATACTAAATAATAATAATAATAATAACACTGCACCACCCTGGACAACGCACACGTGTATCGCACGTGAACGTATACATTAACCGGAAAACATGGCCGCATCCGAAACCACTGCCACAAGTGGAAACAAGCCCTGATTCTCTTCTGAAATTATTGAGATCAAGTGGAGGAGGTGATAGTATTGATCACTACTACCTGATGGATTTCCCATTGGAGGGTGAACGACTGTCCCTTGCATGGGGCTGCTATAGATTATTATTATTGATTTAAAGCACCAACGTATTCCATGGAGCTGTACAGAGTAAGAACTGTGGATCTGTGTGCGGCTATTGGATAACTTTACTTCTCTATGTTGTATCCTTAGTAAGTCCGGCCCAATGTTTCTGCTTCAGCTGTGCCCAGCAGTGATGTCAGCGATACATTATTTTTATTTTATTTAAGTATTTATATAGCGCAGACATATTACGCAGCGCTGTACAGAGGATAATGGCTCGTCACTAACTGTCCCTCAGAGGGGCTCACAATCTAATCCCTACCAGAGTCCTATGTCTATGTATCATGTAGTGTATGTATAGTCTAGGGCCAATTTGGGTGGAAGCAAATTAACTTATCTGTATGTTTTTGGGATGTGGGAGGACACCAGAGTGCCCGGAGGAAACCCACGCAGATATGGGGATAACATACAAACTCCTTGCAGATGTTTACCTGGCTGGCGAAGGAATCGGGGACCCAGCGCTGCAAGGCGAGAGCGCTAACCACTACACCATCGCGCTGCCCACTACATTACCGTGCTGCCCACTACGCCACCGTGCTGCCCACTACGCCACCGTGCTGCCCACTACGCCACCGTGCTGCCCACTACACCACCGTGCTGCCCACTACGCCACCGTGCTGCCCACTATGCCACCGTGCTGCCCACTACGCCACCGTGCTGCCCACTATGCCACCGTGCTGCCCACTATGCCACCGTGCTGCCCACTATGCCACCGTGCTGCCCACTACGCCACCGTGCTGCCCACTACGCCACCGTGCTGCCCACTACGCCACCGTGCTGCCCACTACACCACCGTGCTGCCCTACATCATTAGAAGCCTCTACTCTGCAGTATCCTCCGGCCTTATTCAATGAGCCCCTTTGCATCAGCCTCAGAGATGGATTAAGATGTAACGGGGCCCCAGGCAAGGTAGTAGATTTGGGTCCCCCTAGTGGTCTTTTTGGTAAGCTGAAGTGCAGAGAGGTCAGAGAAGGTGGCAGGTGGGCCCCTTGAGACCCGGTATGCCCCAAGCATCTGCCTAGGTTGCCTGGTGAACCATCTATGTACACTTGTCTCTGCAGGAACGGGCGAAGGCTGAAAGCCTGAACAAGAAGCTGAGGAAGCAGCTGAGTGATTACCGGGTCCCGGAAGTCCTGCAATATGTGCAGGAGAAGATGGAGCAAGAGGAGCTGGAAAAGAGTATCCGAGCCTGGGAGAGGAAGGTGGAGATTGCAGAGGTAACCAGCACTGACTGCTGCCACTAACATGGAGAAACCCGCCCTCCTCCCTCCCAGCTCCCAATCCCTCCCAGCTCCACCCTGGAGCACTCAAAGAGAGACTGTAACCAAGGACTGAACTTCACCCCAATCAGTAGCTGATACCCCCTTTCCCATGAGAAATGTATTTCTTTTCACAAACGGACCATCGGGGGCGCTGTATGGCTGATATTGTGGTGAAACCCCTCCCACAGTGTGATGTCAGGACCATGGTGCTGACATCACACTGTGGGAGCCTTGTTGCATTGTGGGAAATAACAGCTGTTTCCAACTGCCAAAGAAACAATCAGCATCTCCTTCCAGTGACATCACCTGCCAGCAGTAAAAATGTCACCATTTGATAAATGTCAGAATGTAAATCAGGGAGAGGAAAAATTTTACAATGGGCTAACACTGACTAAATCATTTATAGCTAATTATTGTAAAAACGAAGCACTTTTTTATTACATTATTTTCACTGGAGTTCCTCTTTAAGTGTTCCATTGCAATAAATACGGTGCCAGAGCTAAGACCCTGAGATTAAAGCAATCCTGTAGAGTTCTGTATGACTGATGGGAAGGCTCTGTACTATACAGCACTCTATACAGGACATTCCCCTAGCAGGAAACCAGGCAAAGCACCAATCTTCTACTTAGGCAATTAATTAAGTTAATCGACCCTGGAAGCCACATGTAGCATCCGGGGTCACCAGAAACAAAGGGGGAAATTGGGATGGGAACTCCGCGCGATACCCGCCTGATACATATTTACCAATGAGTTCCGGACGCTGGCGGTAAACGCCCACCAAGCGTCCGTGTGAACCGGCCCTTATGCGGATATGCTGACATATTCCAGTTAAAATCGTTCAATGCCATTCTCGATTCAATAAATCTTTTTTAAAATTGATGTGAACTATAGATTAATTATGATCAGCTTCGATTGGATACAGTTTTTATTATTGAATAGATGAAATGGAAAATCTAGATATGATTAAACTGAATGTATTGTCTTCAAACACTTGGTGGACAGCTATACAGAGACCCATTGCCATATTTCATTCTTACAGGCCGTGCTTCAGTTCAGCTTGGACACAACAAATTCAAATTAAGGGCTATACCCTCTACACCTTAAACTTGTTGAAGGGTGCATCCACCTCTACACAATGGGTGCTGTAAAACAGTGTTTGCCATAGGCGGTGTTTTCTCCAGTTGTGCCGCTGCTAAAGCTTATGTTTGTGTCTCACCCGCAGCTCTCTCTGAAGACACAGCGCAGGTCCTGGGAGCAACTGAAGACCTCTAGCGTGATGTAGAACCAGTCCCAGGTCTGTGGAGTGAGCTGTAGACCTCCAAGATTATGTATAACCTTTCCCAGGTCTGTGGAGTGAGCTGTAGACCTCCAGGATGATGTATAACCTTTCCCAGGTCTGTGGAGTGAGCTGTAGACCTCCAAGATGTTGTCAAACCATCTCCAGCTCTGTGGAGTGATCTGTAGACCTCCAAAAGGATGTAGAACCTTTATCAGTTTTTTGGAGGAATTTGAAGACCTCCAGGATGATGTATAACCTTTCCCAGGTCTGTGGGGGGATCTGATCACTGCTTCTCTATGGAACAGGAGATGTGTCATCCTCTGAATAAAGATTACAATACCAGTCTCTTGTGTGTTTTATCCAGTACTGGTCACACTGTTCAGAATATTAAGCATGATTTTACAAAGGTGGAGGGATATGAAGGTCTCCAGAATGATGTAGAACATGTTCCAGGTCTGTGGAGTCATCTGTAGTCCTCTAGGACTATGTAGAACCTTTCCCAGGTCTATGGAGTGATCTATAGACCACCATGATTATATAGAACCTTCTCCAGGTCTGTGGAGGGATCTGTAGGCCTCTAGGATGATGTAGAACCTTTGCCAGGTCTGTGGAGTGATCTATAAACCTCCATGTTTATATATAACCTTCTCCAGCTCTGTGGAGTCATCTGTAGTCCTCTAGGATTATGTAGAACCTTTGGCAGGTGTGTGGAGGGATCTGTAGACCTCCAGAAACTTTTTGTCAGTATAACAAAACTTGCATGTCAAATAGTAAGCATAAACTCAGCACCTGATGACATATGCATTTGTGGAAACAAATTTAAAAGTGAGCAGAGAGTGGGTCCACGGTCTCTTCTCCTGAAGCCAAAAGGTCACACAGTAGCAGGTTATGCAAATTGTGTGACTTTGAAGGAAGCAAACATGACCAGTGATGAAAGAGAAGAAGGGAGTACCAACCTGTTATTTGACTGCTTTATTACTAATCAAGCAAAGCTTCAGCCACCTTGGACCTCCACCTGACTGGGGCTCTCGGCTCTTCACCTGTAACCCCTGGTCTGGAGGTAATAAAGCAGTTAAAGGGACTCCGAGCAGTGCAGAAACTATGGAAAGATGCATATCATTTTAAAGCTCTCTTTCCAATGATATATAAAAGAACTGGCAAATATAATTTACGATTTTTTCCAGGGGCACAGATGGCCACAAGAACATATCCTACAAGCTCTTGTTGGTTATGTTGAGAGGGTCCGTGCACAGCAATGGTGGAGGTGAGGAGGACATGGGAAGCCCCTGGCCTTCCCTGGGGAGTCCCCCTACCTAGGAAAGTTTAGGTTCACTTTAAAAACAACCACAGATTAACCACTTCTGGATCTTGGTAATTGAAATCTACGCCATGTGCCGGACCTGTTATTCCTGCCAGGGCGTTCAGTTACCACACCGCTCTCCTGTCACTGCAGCCCACTCACCTCCTGACCGGCTCACATAGCTCTGCTGTCATGCAGACAGCAGAGCGACTGGGCTGCAGCGACAGGAGAGAGACGGGTCCGTGCGGAGTGACGTCGGTGAGCCACGTTTTTTAACCGAAAAGTCTCTGGTTAAGGGGCCAGAGTCTACTGGTACGGAAGGGGTTTGAATGCCAACAGACCTGAGAGCGAGTGATATGGATTGCTGTTTTCCTTTTAGCCACTCCACCCCAAGGCGGTTTTTACCCCAACGGACAAGAGCGATTTTCACCTTTCAGTGCTCATCCCTTTCATTTGCCAATAGCTTAATCACTACTAATCACAATGAAATGATCTATATCTTGTTTTTTTCACCACCAATTAGGCTTTTTGGGGTTGATATTTGTTCTCAGTAATTACTTTATTTTCTATGCATTTTAAAGGGAACAAACAAGGAAAAAACAATGAAAAAAATAATGTCTCCAATTTCATCCCCTATAGTTTAATATAAACACAGCTACTGTACATAAAACCCACACATTTTATCTGCCCATTTGTCCTGGTTATCACATGATTCTAATTATGTCCCTAGTACAAAGTATAGTGACAATATAGTATTTGGAAATAAAGGTGTATTTTTTCTGTTGTGTTGTTTTTTGTTTTTTTTTGTAATTGATCTCACGTACACTTGCACGGGAAGCACGGGCACGTGTGGGGGTGAGTGGGAGCGCGCGCGCGCAGATGGTACACAGCGGCAGCAGCGCTGCTTGACTTATAAAAACCTCCTGGAGCCTTTAAGAGGCTCTAGCAGGACGGTTTAATACGCCGCCTTGTCTTTAAGTGGTTAAACAATACCAGTTGCCTGGCATCCTGCTGATCTCTCATAAATCAGTAGTGTGTGGATCCCACATGTGAAACAAGCATGCAGCAAATGCAGTCAAATTTCAATCAAACCTCTGATCTGCTGCATGCTTGTTCAGGGGCAATGACTAAATGTATTAAAGGCAGAGGATCATCAGGGCAGCCAGGCACTTTGCATTGTTTAAAAGGAAATAAATATGGCAGCCTCCATATCCTTCTCAGGTCAGTTGTCCTTTAGTGGCCACCCGAGGTGAAAATAAACAAATGAAATAAACAATTGTATCTATCCTCCCTCTCCTAAAAATGTTTTTTTTAAAGATATTCTACAGTTTTATATTTAATTTACTTTTTTAAGTTTTATTGTTTTTGCTCAATGACACATTCATTGAAGTATGACAGAGCTAAAATCTATGAACTATTAGCCTTTTTATCTCTTTCCTGCTCTCCGAAGCATTTTCTTCTAGGAAAGTGGTTTATAGTTGGAATTTCTTATCAGTGAGAGTTACACTGTAGTCTGACTCAGTCCTGACTCGGACAGAAACTGCCACTTAAATACCTGATGTTTTTTTAAAAATTATTTTTTTTTTATCAACAAGAATAGAAAAATTGTACAAACAGTACGGCTCCTGCACATTGCAAATCCATTTTGCGATTCTGATTTGCAATTCCGATTTTCCCTGAATGCAATCAACAGAATAACAGAGGAAAATATGCAGCATGCATTAACGATTAAAAATCGTAATCGCATGCAGTGTGCAGGGAGCCTCAGGGGAATTTTGCACAAACAATCCAGAACGAAACATACAATCTCTGGTCTTGCATACAGAAAAAGCTCATACATCAAAAGGAGGACACTTTTTTTGTGGTGCCAAACCAGCGTCACCAACTGCAGAACAAAAGGTAACATAAGGTAATAAGGTATACTGACAGCAATATGGAACAAGCTGTGTGTTGATGGGCTATCCTGTTCCCCTTGCCCTGGTAAGCAGGTTTTATAAATCATAGGACTCTTGAGCCCAGAGGGATCATACATCCAGAGGCCTAACTACAGCAGCAATTGGTCTCAGGAGAGGGGGGCAGGAAAACTTTCTAAGGGGGCTTGCCTAAGCACTCCAACTGCTATGCCATCAATCATACAGCACCAGAGACTGTTAGCATCAAGATTACATTAAATCCCATAGTATAGAGAGTCATATTTAAAGCAGTAGGATTAGCTATACTATGCCAGGAAAAAAACACATATAAAAGTAGATAAATACTTGATCTACTTATTTAACGTATTGCAATGTCCACGTTTTGATTTCAGTGAATGTTATGTAGTAAATGGCGAGAATTCTGTTCCTGATGGGAACCATGTCTTTTGCCCACAGTTTACTCTAAATCCTGATGTCATTTCTGCCCTTTACTTTTTTTTTCTCTTCTCCTCCAATCGCTGAGTCACCTCAGCAGAGAACAGAACACATTGGTGTCCATATAGTCAATACAATTCTATGACAATTATTAATACAACATGCAATATCCAATGTGACAAATATGTCCCAGCACCACACATACAATGGCATAAATAAAATGCAAACACCGCCTCAGCTCACTTTAACGGATCACTATAGCGAAAAAAGTAACCATTTGAAATCTGACAGAACCAGCAGGTTTTGGATTAGTCCATCACCTCATGGGGGATTCTCAGGGTTTTCTTTGTCCCTGAACAGCAAGATACTAGCCAGCCTCCCTACTCACTTGTGGGGAGGTGTGTAGTCCAGAGGAGTCCCAAGACTTCCTACGCATACAGGAAAAGCGCAGAGCGAGACCAGGAGCCCCTTATGGTGGAGTATATTAGCGTCAGGTTCTGGATAAATACAATGTGATGAGGTACTCACAAAGGTGGGTTGCAAGACCAGCAACCACAGTATAAAAACCAGTGAGGAAATCCCGTCCCCACTCGGGCTCTTTGTCTTCAAATGTATGGGTCACACGCCAGAAAAAACGATTGTTCAGTTACACAAAACAAACAATTGACAGCAACCTCTAATAGCTAGGGGGTGTAAACAATATCACTGGGAGGGAGAAGGCGTCCCAAAAAATAACCATGGATGTAATAAATGTAAAATGGCTTACCTCTAAGAAGAAGGGGCAACGCCAATATAGGAAAGAAATTTTAATCATCAGACACAAAAACGATAACGCATTTTGCGGAGCACAGTCCGCTTCCTCAGATCAAATAAACCAGTGCCTGGGTAGCCAAGGTGCAAAGCTTGGAGCGCCTAAAAGGACCTACTCACTTGCACACTATTTTGTCACTTAGGGTCCTTTTACACTTAAAGGATACCCGAGGTGACATGATGAGATAGACATGGGTATGAACAGTGCCTAGCACACAAATAACTATGCTGTGTTCCTTTTTTTCTTTCTCTGCCTGAAAGAGTTAAATATCAGGTATGTAAGAGACAGTTCCTGTCTGAGTAAGGACTGGGTCAGACTACAGTGTGACCCTCACTGATAAGAAATTACAGCCATAAAACACTTTCCTAGCAGAAAATGGCTTCTGAGAGCAGGAAAGAGATAAAAGAGGGGTTGGGGGTGTGGCTGATGGGCGTGGCTGGTTTCAGGGGGAGGGGCTTTGGTCGGATGCAGCAAAGGTAGCCAGGTACAGGTATGGTTTTATCTAGGTATAGTTTCCCCAGTGTAGGGAGTATAGTTACCCCAGTATAGGTAGTATAGTTACCCCAGTATAGGGAATGTAGTTACCCCAGTATAGGGAGTATAGTTACCCCAGTATAGGGAGTATAGTTACCCCAGTGTAGGGAGTATAGTTACGTCAGTATAAGGAGTATAGTTACCCCAGTATAGGGAATGTAGTTACCCCAGTATAGGGAGTATAGTTACCCCAGTATAGGGAATGTAGTTACCCCAGTATAGGGAGTATAGTTACCCCAGTGTAGGGAGTATAGTTACGTCAGTATAAGGAGTATAGTTACCCCAGTATAGGTAGTATAGTTACCCCAGTATAGGGAGTATATTTACCCCAGTATAGGTAGTATAGTTACCCCAGTATAGGCAGTCTAGCTGCCCCAGCATAGGGAGTATATTTACCCCAGTATAGGGAGTATAGTTACCCCAGTATAGGGAGTATAGTTACCCCAGTATAGGTAGTATAGTTACGTCAGTATAAGGAGTATAGTTACCCCAGTATAGGGAGTATAGTTACCCCAGTATAGGGAGTATAGTTACCCCAGTATAGGTAGTATAGTTACCCCAGTATAGGTAGTATAGTTACCCCAGTATAGGGAGTATAGTTACCCCAGTGTAGGGAGTATAGTTACGTCAGTATAAGGAGTATAGTTACCCCAGTATAGGTAGTATAGTTACCCCAGTATAGGGAGTATATTTACCCCAGTATAGGTAGTATAGTTACCCCAGTATAGGCAGTCTAGCTGCCCCAGCATAGGGAGTATATTTACCCCAGTATAGCTGCCCCAGTATGGCAGCATAGTTACCCCAGTATAGGTAGAATATGCCCCAGTATAGCTAGTACAGTTGCACCAGTATGGGGATTATAGTTGCCCCAGTATAGGTAGTTACCCCCCGCAGGCACCGCTGTTATACTTTAGCTGGCGGCCGCTTCCTCTTTGATATTGCGCTGTCCGCTCCTCTCCTCCTTGCCTGTATTCTTCATTCACGCGTCTCCCGGCTGCTGTGCACAAGCAGGAAGCAGGCAGCGGTTCCCCTGGTAATGGCGATATACATCACTGCTGCAGGAAGCCACTTCCTGCTTGTTCCCAGCAGCCGGGAGACGCGTGAATGAAGAATACAGACATGGAGGACAGGGAGCGGACAGCGCAATATCAAAGAGGAAGCGGCCGCCAGCTAAGGCAACACAGCGGCGGCCGCGGGGGGAGCGAGAGGCCCGCAGCCCAGCCAGAAACTGCCCACGGACCGGCAGTGGGCCGCGGCCCGGTGGTTGGGGACCCCTGCTTCTAACCGGCATGCAGCCACACCAGCACTTCTCAAATCAGAATGCATCCAAATACTCAGGGCCGGATTTACCATAGGCACTGTAGGCACGTGCCTACAGGCGCCTGATGATGGAGGGGCATCTCACTCCTCTCCCCCAGTGCCTCCCTCCCTCCTTCCCTATGCAGAGCCCCGAGCAGAGTGTAAATGAGAGGTTACTTACCCTGCTCTCTGCATTCCACTGATCAGATCTCCCTTCAGTCAGGGGCACATCTAACTACCTAATACTGAGGGTGCCTCTGGCTACCTAATGCTAAGGGGCAGCTGTAGCTACCTATGACTGGCAAGGGATGTAAGGGAGAGAGGTGACAGCTGGGACAGCCAGTACACTTGCGGTGCGGTTTGGTGGGGTTTTTTTAGGTTTATGGAGGGTGGAGTCTAAGGTGCCAGGACATCTGTGCCTATAGGCTCCTGGGAGGTAAATCTGGGCCTGCATGCATGGAGGGCAGAGTCTAGGGTGGCAGGACATCTGTGCCTATAGGCTCCTGTGAGGTAAATCCGGGCCTGCATGCATGGAGGGCGGAGTCTAGGGTACCAGGACATCTGTGCCTATAGGCTCCTGTGATGTAAATCCGGGCCTGCATGCATGGAGGGCGGAGTCTAAGGTGCCAGGACATCTGTGCCTATAGGCTCCTGTGATGTAAATCCGGGCCTGCATGCATGGAGGGCGGAGTCTAGGGTGCCAGGACATCTGTGCCTATAGGCTCCTGTGATGTAAATCCAGGCCTGCATGCATGGAGGGCGGAGTCTAGGGTGGCAGGACATCTGTGCCTATAGGCTCCTGTGATGTAAATCCAGGCCTGCATGCATGGAGGGCGGAGTCTAGGGTACCAGGACATCTGTGCCTATAGACTCCTGTGATGTAAATCCGGGCCTGCATGCATGGAGGGCGGAGTCTAAGGTGCCAGGACATCTGTGCCTATAGGCTCCTGTGATGTAAATCCAGGCCTGCATGCATGGAGGGCGGACTCTAGGGTGCCAGGACATCTGTGCCTATAGGCTCCTGTGATGTATATCTGGGCCTGCATGCATGGAGGGCGGAGTCTAGGGTGCCAGGACATCTGTCTCTATAGGCTCCTGTGATGTAAATCCAGGCCTGCATGCATGGAGGGCGGAGTCTACGGTGCCAGGACATCTGTGCCTATAGGCTCCCGTGATGTAAATCCAGGCCTGCATGCATGGAGGGCGGAGTCTAGGGTGCCAGGACATCTGTGCCTATAGGCTCCTGTGAGGTAAGTCCGGGCCTGCATGCATAGAGGGCGGAGTCTAGGGTGCCAGGACATCTGTGCCTATAGGCTCCTGTGATGTAAATCCGGGCCTGCATGCATGGAGTGCGGAGTCTAGGGTGCCAGGACATCAGTGCCTATAGGCTGCTGTGATGTAAATCCGGGCCTGCATGCATGGAGGGTGGAGTCTAGAGTGCCAGGACATCTGTGTCTATAGGCTCCTGTGATGTAAATCCGGGCCTGCATGCATGGAGGGCGGAGTCTAGGGTGCCAGGACATCTGTGCCTATAGGCTCCTGTGAGGTAAGTCCGGGCCTGCATGCATGGAGGGCGGAGTCTAGGGTGCCAGGACATCTGTGCCTATAGGCTCCTGTGATGTAAATCCGGGGCTGCATGCATGGAGGGCGGAGTCTAGGGTGCCAGGACATCTGTGCCTGTAGGCTCCTGTGATGTAAATCCGGGCCTGCATGCATGGAGGGTGGAGTCTAGAGTGCCAGGACATCTGTGCCTATAGGCTCCTGTGAGGTAAATCCGGGCCTGCATGCATGGAGGGCGGAGTCTAGGGTGCCAGGACATCAGTGCCTATAGGCTGCTGTGATGTAAATCCAGGCCTGCATGCATGGAGGGTGGAGTCTAGGGTGCCAGGACATCTGTGCCTATAGGCTCCTGTGATGTAAATCCGGGCCTGCATGCATGGAGGGCGGAGTCTAGGGTGCCAGGACATCTGTGCCTATAGGCTCCTGTGAGGTAAATCTGGGCATGCATGCATGGAGGGCGGAGTCTAGGGTGCCAGGACATCTGTGCCTATAGGCTCCTGTGATGTAAATCCGGGCCTGCATGCATGGAGGGCGGAGTCTAGGGTGCCAGGACATCTGTGCCTATAGGCTCCTGTGAGGTAAGTCCGGGCCTGCATGCATGGAGGGCGGAGTCTAGGGTGCCAGGACATCTGTGCCTATAGGCTCCTGTGATGTAAATCCTGGCCTGCATGCATGGAGGGCGGAGTCTAGGGTGCCAGGACATCTGTGCCTATAGGCTCCTGTGATGTATATCTGGGCCTGCATGCATGGAGGGCGGACTCTAGGGTGCCAGGACATCTGTGCCTATAGGCTCCTGTGATGTATATCTGGGCCTGCATGCATGGAGGGCGGAGTCTAGGGTGCCAGGACATCTGTCTCTATAGGCTCCTGTGATGTAAATCCAGGCCTGCATGCATGGAGGGCGGAGTCTACGGTGCCAGGACATCTGTGCCTATAGGCTCCTGTGATGTAAATCCAGGCCTGCATGCATGGAGGGCGGAGTCTAGGGTGCCAGGACATCTGTGCCTATAGGCTCCTGTGAGGTAAGTCCTGGCCTGCATGCATAGAGGGCGGAGTCTAGGGTGCCAGGACATCTGTGCCTATAGGCTCCTGTGATGTAAATCCGGGCCTGCATGCATGGAGTGCGGAGTCTAGGGTGCCAGGACATCAGTGCCTATAGGCTGCTGTGATGTAAATCCCGGCCTGCATGCATGGAGGGTGGAGTCTAGAGTGCCAGGACATCTGTGTCTATAGGCTCCTGTGATGTAAATCCGGGCCTGCATGCATGGAGGGCGGAGTCTAGGGTGCCAGGACATCTGTGCCTATAGGCTCCTGTGAGGTAAGTCCAGGCCTGCATGCATGGAGGGCGGAGTCTAGGGTGCCAGGACATCTGTGCCTATAGGCTCCTGTGATGTAAATCCGGGGCTGCATGCATGGAGGGCGGAGTCTAGGGTGCCAGGACATCTGTGCCTGTAGGCTCCTGTGATGTAAATCCGGGCCTGCATGCATGGAGGGTGGAGTCTAGAGTGCCAGGACATCTGTGCCTATAGGCTCCTGTGAGGTAAATCCGGGCCTGCATGCATGGAGGGCGGAGTCTAGGGTGCCAGGACATCAGTGCCTATAGGCTGCTGTGATGTAAATCCAGGCCTGCATGCATGGAGGGTGGAGTCTAGGGTGCCAGGACATCTGTGCCTATAGGCTCCTGTGATGTAAATCCGGGCCTGCATGCATGGAGGGCGGAGTCTAGGGTGCCAGGACATCTGTGCCTATAGGCTCCTGTGAGGTAAATCTGGGCATGCATGCATGGAGGGCGGAGTCTAGGGTGCCAGGACATCTGTGCCTATAGGCTCCTGTGATGTAAATCCGGGCCTGCATGCATGGAGGGCGGAGTCTAGGGTGCCAGGACATCTGTGCCTATAGGCTCCTGTGAGGTAAGTCCGGGCCTGCATGCATGGAGGGCGGAGTCTAGGGTGCCAGGACATCTGTGCCTATAGGCTCCTGTGATGTAAATCCTGGCCTGCATGCATGGAGGGCGGAGTCTAGGGTGCCAGGACATCTGTGCCTATAGGCTCCTGTGAGGTAAATCCTGGCCTGCATGCATGGAGGGCGGAGTCTAGGGTGCCAGGACATCTGTGCCTATAGGCTCCTGTGATGTAAATCCGGGCCTGCATGCATGGAGGGCGGAGTCTAGGGTGCCAGGACATCTGTGCCTATAGGCTCCTGTGATGTAAACCTGGGCCTGCATGCATGGAGGGCGGAGTCTAGGGTGCCAGGACATCTGTGCCTATAGGCTCCTGTGATGTAAATCTGGGCCTGCATGCATGGAGGGCGGAGTCTAGGGTGCCAGGACATCTGTGCCTATAGGCTCCTGTGATGTAAATCTGGGCCTGCATGCATGGAGGGCGGAGTCTAGGGTGCCAGGACATCTGTGCCTATAGGCTCCTGTGATGTAAATCCAGGCCTTCATGCATAGAGGGCGGAGTCTAGGGTGTCAGGACATCTGTGCCTATAGGCTTCTGTGATGTAAATCCGGGCCTGCATGCATGGAGGGCGGAGTCTAGGGTGTCCGGACATCTGTGCCTATAGGCTCCTGTGAGGTAAATCCGGGCCTGCATGCATGAAGGGCGGAGTCTAGGGTGCCAGGACATCTGTGCCTATAGGCTCCTGTGATGTAAATCCGGGCCTGCATGCATGGAGGGCGGAGTCTAGGGTGCCAGGACATCTGTGCCTATAGGCTCCTGTGATGTAAATCCGGGCCTGCATGCATGGAGTGCGGAGTCTAGGGTGCCAGGACATCTGTGCCTATAGGCTCCTGTGAGATAAATCCGGGCCTGCATGCATGGAGGGCAGAGTCTAGGGTGCCAGGACATCTGTGCCTATAGGCTCCTGTGATGTAAATCCTGGCCTGCATGCATGGAGGGTGGAGTCTAGGGTGCTAGGACATCTGTGCCTATAGGCTCCTGTGATGTAAATCCGGGCCTGCATGCATGGAGGGTGGAGTCTAGGGTGCTAGGACATCTGTGCCTATAGGCTCCTGTGAGGTAAATCCGGGCCTGCATGCATGGAGGGCGGAGTCTAGGGTGCCAGGACATCTGTGCCTATAGGCTCCTGTGAGGTAAATCCAGGCCTGCATGCATGGAGGGCGGAGTCTAGGGTGCCAGGACATCTGTGCCTATAGGCTCCTGTGATGTAAATCCTGGCCTGCATGCATGGAGGGTGGAGTCTAGGGTGCTAGGACATCTGTGCCTATAGGCTCCTGTGAGGTAAATCCGGGCCTGCATGCATGGAGGGCGGAGTCTAGGGTGCCAGGACATCTGTGCCTATAGGCTCCTGTGAGGTAAATCCAGGCCTGCATGCATGGAGGGCGGAGTCTAGGGTGCCAGGACATCTGTGCCTATAGGCTCCTGTGATGTAAATCCGGGCCTGCATGCATGGAGTGCGGAGTCTAGGGTGCCAGGACATCTGTGCCTATAGGCTCCTGTGATGTAAATCCAGGCCTGAAAATAGCTCTAGCCGTGCTATGCATGTGTGGGGCGATTTTTTGCAGCTGACCATCCATCCTTTTCCTTGCACATGCAGCATATTGATTTTAATAGGCTGCATTTCCCCGCCCAAATTCGCATAATCATGCAGGAAATGTTGCAAATCGCCCCTAGTGGAAACATGCCCATAGACTTGCATGTTTTTTCTGCTATGATTAAAATAAAGGTTCTTTTCCACTGGGCACAATGCGATCCGAAGATTAGATCGCACCCGTTTTACTGATAGGAACCGCACTGCGATTAACAAGTAAATCATGGTGCTGTTTTTGCCCTAATTGCAATCGCCGGCCTGCATGATTTTTGTGTGTTTCATACGTGACGGAGAGCGATTAGCGACACAGCTGCAGGTAGTAGAAAATGGCGGAAATGCCATCGCATTGCAGTGCAAGGCCGTATGCAATCTCGTTTCCTAGTGTAGAGGGAGCCTAAATGTGCTCCCAGTCACAGTACATGTGCAGCAAAAGAATTTACAGCGGACTGAACTCAGAACTTCCTCTCTCCTCTAAAAGATAAGCAACAGCATAATGACCTTTACAGAAAAACATTTATCTGTTACAGCTGATACAAATCCTGCAATAACTCTGCAGTGTGTATACTTCCTGCTTTCATGGAAGCAGACATATTGTTAACATCCTGTGCTTTAAATGAGCTTATCTGCCTTGTCAGTCAGCTGACACAGGGAAGAGATTAAATTGCAATTTGTGATTAGCCACAGATGAGGGGGGATTAGACAGGCTACACTCTTTAAATACACACAAGGTGTATGTCTGTATGTTTTCCTTCTGTCCTGTGCAAGAGTTCCGCTCCACAATGGGCTGCCTTTCCTGAGTACATGTGAAATCGGCGCCGGTAGACTTGGGCGCAGGATACAGCTGTTATATGGCTGGTCCTGCTTCTGCACAAGTCCCAGAGGCATATATGGGAGATCAGTGCCGGTAGACTTGGGCGCAGGATACAGCCGGTATATGGCTGATCCTGCTTCTGCACAAGTCCCAGAGGCATATATGGGAGATCAGTGCCGGTAGACTTGGGTGCAGGATACAGCCGGTATATGGCTGATCCTGCTGCTGCACAAGTCCCAGAGGCATGTATGGGAGATCAGTGCCGGTAGACTTGGGTGCAGGATACAGCCGGTATATGGCTGATCCAGCTTCTGCACAAGTCCCAGAGGCATATATGGGAGATCAGTGCTGGGAGACTTGGGCGCAGGATACAGCTGGTATATGGCTGATCCTGCTGCTGCACAAGTCCCAGAGGCATGTATGGGAGATCAGTGCTGGGAGACTTGGGCGCAGGGTACAGCCGGTATATGGCTGATCCTGCTGCTGCACAAGTCCCAGAGGCATGTATGGGAGATCAGTGCCGGGAGACTTGGGCGCAGGATACAGCCGGTATATGGCTGATCCAGCTTCTGCACAAGTCCCAGAGGCATATATGGGAGATCAGTGCTGGGAGACTTGGGCGCAGGATACAGCTGGTATATGGCTGATCCTGCTGCTGCACAAGTCCCAGAGGCATGTATGGGAGATCAGTGCCGGGAGACTTGGGCGCAGGATACAGCCGGTATATGGCTGATCCAGCTTCTGCACAAGTCCCAGAGGCATGTATGGGAGATCAGTGCCGGGAGACTTGGGCGCAGGATACAGCCGGTATATGGCTGATCCTGCTGCTGCACAAGTCCCAGAGGCATGTATGGGAGATCAGTGCCGGGAGACTTGGGCGCAGGATACAGCTGGTATATGGCTGATCCTGCTGCTGCACAAGTCCCAGAGGCATATATGGGAGATCAGTGCCGGGAGACTTGGGCGCAGGATACAGCCGGTATATAGCTGATCCTGCTTCTGCACAAGTCCCAGAGGCATGTATGGGAGATCAGTGCCGGGAGACTTGGGTGCAGGATACAGCCGGTATATGACTGATCCTGCTGCTGCACAAGTCCCAGAGGCATATATGGGAGATCAGTGCTGGGAGACTTGGGCGCAGGATACAGCCGGTATATGGCTGATCCTGCTGCTGCACAAGTCCCAGAGGCATATATGGGAGATCAGTGCCGGGGACTCGGGCGCAGGATACAGCCGGTGTATGACTGATCCTGCTGCTGCACAAGTCCCAGAGGCATATATGGGAGATCAGTGCCGGGAGACTTGGGCGCAGGATACAGCCGGTATATGGCTGATCCTGCTGCTGCACAAGTCCCAGAGGCATATATGGGAGATCAGTGCTGGGAGACTTGGGTGCAGGATACAGCCGGTATATGGCTGATCCTGCTGCTGCACAAGTCCCAGAGGCATATATGGGAGATCAGTGCCGGGAGACTTGGGTGCAGGATACAGCCGGTATATAGCTGATCCTGCTTCTGCACAAGTCCCAGAGGCATATATGGGAGATCAGTGCCGGTAGACTTGGGTGCAGGATACAGCCGGTATATAGCTGATCCTGCTGCTGCACAAGTCCCAGAGGCATATATGGGAGATCAGTGCCGGTAGACTTGGGTGCAGGATACAGCCGGTATATGGCTGATCCTGCTGCTGCACAAGTCCCAGAGGCATATATGGGAGATCAGTGCCGGGAGACTTGGGCGCAGGATACAGCCGGTATATGGCTGATCCTGCTTCTGCACAAGTCCCAGAGGCATATATGGGAGATCAGTGCTGGGAGACTTGGGAGCAGGATACAGCCGGTATATGGCTGATCCTGCTGCTGCACAAGTCCCAGAGGCATATATGGGAGATCAGTGCTGGTAGACTTGGGTGCAGGATACAGCCGGTATATGGCTGATCCTGCTTCTGCACAAGTCCGGGCCGATTTAAAGGGAAGGTCCAAGCAAAATAAAAAAATGGGTTTTACTTACCTGGGGCTTCTACCAGCCCCATGCAGCCATCCTGTGCCCTCGTAGTCACTCACTGCTGCTCCAGTCCCCCGCCACCAGCTAGTTCTGCTTCTACCAGCCCCATGCAGCCATCCTGTGCCCTCGTAGTCACTCACTGCTGCTCCAGTCCCCTGCCACCAGCTAGTTCTGCTTCTACCAGCCCCATGCAGCCATCCTGTGCCCTCGTAGTCACTCACTGCTGCTCCAGTCCCCCGCCACCAGCTAGTTCTGCTTCTACCAGCCCCATGCAGCCATCCTGTGCCCTCGTAGTCACTCACTGCTGCTCCAGTCCCCCGCCACCAGCTAGTTCTGCTTCTACCAGCCCCATGCAGCCATCCTGTGCCCTCGTAGTCACTCACTGCTGCTCCAGTCCCCCTATGCCAGCTAGTTCTGCTTCTACCAGCCCCCTGCAGCCATCCCGTGCCCTCGTAGTCACTCACTGCTGCTCCAGTCCCCCGCCACCAGCTAGTTCTGCTTCTACCAGCCCCATGCAGCCATCCTGTGCCCTCGTAGTCACTCACTGCTGCTCCAGTCCCCCACTGGCAGCTTTCCGACCTCGGAGGTCGGCGGGCCGCATTGCGTACATTTTTGTGCATTCCCACTAGTGCAGGAACATTAACACATACATTTTTACGCATTACTGGTTCAATGCGTAAAAATTTACGCATTGAACCAGTAACGCGTAAAAATGTATGTGTCAGGGCTTGTTTCCACTGTTGCGACGCGATTTCGGCCGCATTCCGACGCTTGTAAAAACGCATGCGGATGCGTTTCCACATGCGTTTTTACCCGCGATTTCGCATGCGATTTCGCATGGCAGGGTGCCATGCGAAATTAACCATGACACTGCCAGGGCTAAATAAAATTGAAAAAGGTGCGAAATCGCACGCGAAATCGCGGGTAAAAACGCATGTAACAAACGCATGCGTTTTTACTATTAAATACATTAGCGGCGATTCGCACGGATTCCCGACGCAGGCGAAATCGTTGGCTCTTTTGTGCGTTTTTTTCACGCTGAAAAAAACGCACCTCAACAACGCTACAGTGGAAACAGGCCCATCCACTTGTATTACATGTGCGGATCTGCATGCGTTGGACGCATGCAGATTCGCGATAGTGGAAACGAGCCCTCAATGTTCTTGCACTAGCGGGAATGCGTAAAAACGTGCGCAATGCGGCCCGCCGACCTCCGAGGTCGGCAAGCTGCCAGCGGGGGACTGGAGCAGCAGTGAGTGACTGCGAGGGCACAGGATGGCTGCATGGGGCTGGTAGAAGCCCCAGGTAAGTGAAACTCATTTTTTAATTTTGCTTGAACCTTCCCTTTAATTACTATTCCCCCTCCAGGCCGCCATGGATAGTGGGGGAATGAAATAATTTGGCTTCCAGCGATTGCTGGAGGCCAAATTAATATGTTTTTAAGCAACTTCGGCTCCGTCTTCTGACAGTGCCGACGTTACTCACTGAGCGCCGCTATAGGAGTGATTCCTATTGTAGTCTATGGAGGCGCCGGCTGCGCCCAAAGCTAGCAGCGCTGAAAAGCACTGCTCCGCAGGGCCAGATTTGTACTTCTTACCGCCCAAGGCCGACTATTACCAGCCGCCCCAACCGAAACCGTATCCTATCCTACCACCTCTCTCCACACACACACCCAAAAAATTTTGGGCCGCTGGTGTCCACTATTGTGGCTAGTGCCGAGGTCTCCATGGCAACGTGAAGTGAATCAATCACGTCACACGGGGGAACTGGTCAATCAAGCGATCTACAGGTGATGGGCGTGGTGGGAGCCGTCCACCACACACACATTGTCAAAAGTGGCTCACAATTGGACATTGGGTGGGGTCAGCAACACGTAAAAGTGAGTCCTGTACCCACTGCTGTCTCCAGGGTAACAGCGCTGGCCAATCAATAATTAAGAAATGGGTACTGTGAGAGGCTGCCTTCTGTATTCTGTACTATTTGCTGGTGCTGCCCCTGGTCCTTTCATCCCCCACACCAAGTGTATGAGACCCGGCCTTCTGTAACTGCTTGGAGCTGCTGCTATGTCATTGGACAAGGTCTGGCTTTTTGCTAGTCACACACTGTTCACAAATGTTTAATTAACGGACTGCAGCTGCCTGTAGCACAGCACAGGCAGATGCCAGCTGGTACTAATAGTGCAGTTATCCTGACCCCTTTCATTTGTTTGGACACTTGCAAATAATGCCCTGCAAATAAAGCCCACTTTCTGCAGGCCGCCCCTACTTTACCTGGTGCCCTAGGCCATGGCCTATGCGGCCTTGCCAGAAATCCGGCCATGCTGCTCCGGCCTTTCCTAGCCATGTCAGTATAGGTGTAAAGGCTGCAGTTCCTACTCGCGTCCAGCAGGTGTCGCTGGTAGACATGTATATAGCACTATAGGGCGGTACGTGCTGAGCGCAGGCTGCAGTTCCTCCCCGCGTCCAGCAGGTGTCGCTGGTATACATGTATAAAGCACTATAGGGCGGTACGTGCAGAGCGCAGGCTGCAGTTCCTTCCTGCGTCCAGCAGGTGTCGCTAGCAGACATTTATATAGCAGTATACCGCTGTACGTGCAGAGCGCAGGCTGCAGCTTCTCCTCGAGTCCAGCAGGTGTCGCTAGTAGACATGTATATAGCACTATAGGGCGGTACGTGCAGAGCGCAGGCTGCAGCTCCTCCTCGCGTCCAGCAGGTGTCGCTGGCAGACATGTATATAGCACTATAGGGCGGTACGTGCAAAGCGCAGGCTGCAGTTCCTTCCCGCGTCCAGCAGGTGTCGCTAGCAGACATTTATATAGCAGTATACCGCTGTACGTGCAGAGCGCAGGCTGCAGCTTCTCCTCGCGTCCAGCAGGTGTCGCTAGTAGACATGTATATAGCACTATAGGGCGGTACGTGCAGAGCGCAGGCTGCAGTTCCTCCCCGCGTCCAGCAGGTGTCGCTGGTATACATGTATAAAGCACTATAGGGCGGTACGTGCAGAGCGCAGGCTGCAGCTCCTCCCCGCGTCCAGCAGGTGTCGCTGGTAGACATGTATATAGCACTATAGGGTGGTACGTGCTGAGCGCAGGCTGCAGTTCCTCCCCGCGTCCAGCAGGTGTCGCTGGTATGCATGTATAAAGCACTATAGGGCGGTACGTGCAGAGCGCAGGCTGCAGTTCCTTCCTGCGTCCAGCAGGTGTCGCTAGCAGACATTTATATAGCAGTATACCGCTGTACGTGCAGAGCGCAGGCTGCAGCTTCTCCTCGCGTCCAGCAGGTGTCGCTGGTAGACATGTATATAGCACTATAGGGTGGTACGTGCAGAGCGCAGGCTGCAGCTCCTCCTCGCGTCCAGCAGGTGTCGCTGGCAGACATGTATATAGCACTATAGGGCGGTACGTGCAGAGCGCAGGCTGCAGTTCCTTCCCGCGTCCAGCAGGTGTCGCTAGCAGACATTTATATAGCAGTATACCGCTGTACGTGCAGAGCGCAGGCTGCAGCTTCTCCTCGCGTCCAGCAGGTGTCGCTAGTAGACATTTATATAGCAGTATACCGCTGTACGTGCAGAGCGCAGGCTGCAGCTCCTCCTCGCGTCCAGCAGGTGTCGCTGGTAGACATGTATATATCAGTATAGTGCGGTACGTGCAGAGCGCAGGCTGCAGTTCCTTCCCGCGTCCAGCAGGTGTCGCTAGCAGACATTTATATAGCAGTATACCGCTGTACGTGCAGAGCGCAGGCTGCAGCTTCTCCTCGCGTCCAGCAGGTGTCGCTAGTAGACATGTATATAGCACTATAGGGCGGTACGTGCAGAGCGCAGGCTGCAGCTTCTCCTCGCGTCCAGCAGGTGTCGCTAGTAGACATGTATATAGCACTATAGGGCGGTACGTGCAGAGCGCAGGCTGCAGCTCCTCCTCGCGTCCAGCAGGTGTCGCTGTGTCATGTATATAGCACTATAGGGCGGTACGTGCTGAGCGCAGGCTGCAGTTCCTCCCCGCGTCCAGCAGGTGTCGCTGGTATACATGTATAAAGCACTATAGGGCGGTACATGCAGAGCGCAGGCTGCAGCTTCTCCCCGCGTCTAGCAGGTGTCGCTGGCAGACATGTATATAGCACTATAGGGCGGTACGTGCTGAGCGCAGGCTGCAGTTCCTCCCCGCGTCCAGCAGGTGTCGCTGGTATACATGTATAAAGCACTATAGGGCGGTACGTGCAGAGCGCAGGCTGCAGCTTCTCCTCGCGTCCAGCAGGTGTCGCTGGCAGACATGTGTATAGCACTATAGGGCGGTACGTGCAGAGCGCAGGCTGCAGTTCCTTCCCGCGTCCAGCAGGTGTCGCTAGCAGACATGTATATAGCACTATACCGCTGTACGTGCAGAGCGCAGGCTGCAGTTCCTCCTCGCGTCCAGCAGGTATCGCTGGTAGACATGTATATAGCACTATAGGGCGGTACGTACAGAGAGCAGGCTGCAGTTCCTCCCCGCGTCTAGCAGGTGTCGCTAGTAGACATGTATATAGCACTATACCGCTGTATGTGCAGAGCGCAGGCTGCAGTTCCTCCCCGCGTCCAGCGGGTATCGCTGGTAGACATGTATATAGCACTATAAGGCGGTACGTGCAGAGCGCAGGCTGCAGCTCCTCCTCGCGTCCAGCAGGTGTCGCTGGTAGACATGTATATATCAGTATAGTGCGGTACGTGCAGAGTGCAGGCTGCAGTTCCTCCTCGCGTCCAGCAGGTGTCGCTGGTAGACATGTATATATCAGTATAGTGCGGTACGTGCAGAGTGCAGGCTGCAGTTCCTTCCTGCGTCCAGCAGGTGTCGCTAGCAGACATTTATATAGCAGTATACCGCTGTACGTGCAGAACGCAGGCTGAAGCTTCTCCTCGCGTCCAGCAGGTGTCGCTGGTAGACATGTATATAGCACTATAGGGCGGTACGTGCTGAGCGCAGGCTGCAGCTCCTCCTCGCGTCCAGCAGGTGTCGCTGGCAGACATGTGTATAGCACTATAGGGCTGTACGTGCAGAGCGCAGGCTGCAGTTCCTTCCCGCGTCCAGCAGGTGTCGCTAGCAGACATTTATATAGCAGTATACCGCTGTACGTGCAGAGCGCAGGCTGCAGCTTCTCCTCGCGTCCAGCAGGTGTCGCTAGTAGACATGTATATAGCACTATAGGGCGGTACGTGCAGAGCGCAGGCTGCAGTTCCTCCCCGCGTCCAGCAGGTGTCGCTGGTAGACATGTATATAGCACTATAGGGCGGTACGTGCAGAGCGCAGGCTGCAGCTCCTCCTCGCGTCCAGCAGGTGTCGCTGGCAGACATGTGTATAGCACTATAGGGCTGTACGTGCAGAGCGCAGGCTGCAGTTCCTCCCCGCGTCCAGCAGGTGTCGCTGGTATACATGTATAAAGCACTATAGGGCGGTACGTGCTGAGCGCAGGCTGCAGTTCCTCCCCGCGTCCAGCAGGTGTCGCTGGTATACATGTATAAAGCACTATAGGGCGGTACGTGCAGAGCGCAGGCTGCAGTTCCTTCCTGCGTCCAGCAGGTGTCGCTAGCAGACATTTATATAGCAGTATACCGCTGTACGTGCAGAGCGCAGGCTGCAGCTTCTCCTCGCGTCCAGCAGGTGTCGCTAGTAGACATGTATATAGCACTATAGGGCGGTACGTGCAGAGCGCAGGCTGCAGCTCCTCCTCGCGTCCAGCAGGTGTCGCTGGCAGACATGTGTATAGCACTATAGGGCGGTACGTGCAGAGCGCAGGCTGCAGTTCCTTCCCGCGTCCAGCAGGTGTCGCTAGCAGACATTTATATAGCAGTATACCGCTGTACGTGCAGAGCGCAGGCTGCAGCTTCTCCTCGCGTCCAGCAGGTGTCGCTGGTATACATGTATATAGCACTATAGGGCGGTACGTGCAGAGCGCAGGCTGCAGTTCCTTCCCGCGTCCAGCAGGTGTCGCTAGCAGACATTTATATAGCAGTATACCGCTGTACGTGCAGAGCGCAGGCTGCAGTTCCACCCCGCGTCCAGCGGGTATCGCTGGTAGACATGTATATAGCACTATAAGGCGGTACGTGCAGAGCGCAGGCTGCAGCTCCTCCTCGCGTCCAGCAGGTGTCGCTGGTAGACATGTATATATCAGTATAGTGCGGTACGTGCAGAGCGCAGGCTGCAGTTCCTCCTCGCGTCCAGCAGGTGTCGCTGGTAGACATGTATATATCAGTATAGTGCGGTACGTGCAGAGTGTAGGCTGCAGTTCCTTCTCGCGTCCAGCAGGTGTCGCTGGTAGACATGTATATATCAGTATTGTGCGGTACGTGCAGAGCGCAGGCTGCAGTTCCTCCCCGAGTCCAGCAGGTGTCTCTGGTAGACATGTATACAGGGTGTATTAGGGTGTTACATGTGCAGAACGCAGGCTGCAGCTCTTCCTCGCGTCCAGCAGGTGTCGCTGGCAGACATGTATATAGCACTATAGGGCGGTACGTGCAGAGCGCAGGCTGCAGCTCCTCCTCGCGTCCAGCAGGTGTCGCTGGCAGACATGTGTATAGCACTATAGGGCTGTACGTGCAGAGCGCAGGCTGCAGTTCCTCCCCGCGTCCAGCAGGTGTCGCTGGTATACATGTATAAAGCACTATAGGGCGGTACGTGCAGAGCGCAGGCTGCAGCTTCTCCTCGCGTCCAGCAGGTGTCGCTGGCAGACATGTGTATAGCACTATAGGGCGGTACGTGCAGAGCGCAGGCAGCAGTTCCTCCCCGCGTCCAGCAGGTGTCGCTGGTATACATGTATAAAGCACTATAGGGCGGTACGTGCTGAGCGCAGGCTGCAGTTCCTCCCCGCGTCCAGCAGGTGTCGCTGGTATACATGTATAAAGCACTATAGGGCGGTACGTGCAGAGCGCAGGCTGCAGTTCCTTCCTGCGTCCAGCAGGTGTCGCTAGCAGACATTTATATAGCAGTATACCGCTGTACGTGCAGAGCGCAGGCTGCAGCTTCTCCTCGCGTCCAGCAGGTGTCGCTAGTAGACATGTATATAGCACTATAGGGCGGTACGTGCAGAGCGCAGGCTGCAGCTCCTCCTCGCGTCCAGCAGGTGTCGCTGGCAGACATGTGTATAGCACTATAGGGCGGTACGTGCAGAGCGCAGGCTGCAGTTCCTTCCCGCGTCCAGCAGGTGTCGCTAGCAGACATTTATATAGCAGTATACCGCTGTATGTGCAGAGCGCAGGCTGCAGCTTCTCCTCGCGTCCAGCAGGTGTCGCTGGTATACATGTATATAGCACTATAGGGCGGTACGTGCAGAGCGCAGGCTGCAGTTCCTTCCCGCGTCCAGCAGGTGTCGCTAGCAGACATTTATATAGCAGTATACCGCTGTACGTGCAGAGCGCAGGCTGCAGTTCCACCCCGCGTCCAGCGGGTATCGCTGGTAGACATGTATATAGCACTATAAGGCGGTACGTGCAGAGCGCAGGCTGCAGCTCCTCCTCGCGTCCAGCAGGTGTCGCTGGTAGACATGTATATATCAGTATAGTGCGGTACGTGCAGAGCGCAGGCTGCAGTTCCTCCTCGCGTCCAGCAGGTGTCGCTGGTAGACATGTATATATCAGTATAGTGCGGTACGTGCAGAGTGTAGGCTGCAGTTCCTCCTCGCGTCCAGCAGGTGTCGCTGGTAGACATGTATATATCAGTATTGTGCGGTACGTGCAGAGCGCAGGCTGCAGTTCCTCCCCGAGTCCAGCAGGTGTCTCTGGTAGACATGTATACAGGGTGTATTAGGGTGTTACATGTGCAGAACGCAGGCTGCAGCTCTTCCTCGCGTCCAGCAGGTGTCGCTGGCAGACATGTATATAGCACTATAGGGCGGTACGTGCAGAGCGCAGGCTGCAGCTCCTCCTCGCGTCCAGCAGGTGTCGCTGGCAGACATGTGTATAGCACTATAGGGCTGTACGTGCAGAGCGCAGGCTGCAGTTCCTCCCCGCGTCCAGCAGGTGTCGCTGGTATACATGTATAAAGCACTATAGGGCGGTACGTGCAGAGCGCAGGCTGCAGCTTCTCCTCGCGTCCAGCAGGTGTCGCTGGCAGACATGTGTATAGCACTATAGGGCGGTACGTGCAGAGCGCAGGCAGCAGTTCCTCCCCGCGTCCAGCAGGTGTCGCTGGTATACATGTATAAAGCACTATAGGGCGGTACGTGCTGAGCGCAGGCTGCAGTTCCTCCCCGCGTCCAGCAGGTGTCGCTGGTATACATGTATAAAGCACTATAGGGCGGTACGTGCAGAGCGCAGGCTGCAGTTCCTTCCTGCGTTCAGCAGGTGTTGCTAGCAGACATTTATATAGCAGTATACCGCTGTACGTGCAGAGCGCAGGCTGCAGCTTCTCCTCGCGTCCAGCAGGTGTCGCTAGTAGACATGTATATAGCACTATAGGGCGGTACGTGCAGAGCGCAGGCTGCAGCTCCTCCTCGCGTCCAGCAGGTGTCGCTGGCAGACATGTGTATAGCACTATAGGGCGGTACGTGCAGAGCGCAGGCTGCAGTTCCTTCCCGCGTCCAGCAGGTGTCGCTAGCAGACATTTATATAGCAGTATACCGCTGTACGTGCAGAGCGCAGGCTGCAGCTTCTCCTCGCGTCCAGCAGGTGTCGCTGGTATACATGTATATAGCACTATAGGGCGGTACGTGCAGAGCGCAGGCTGCAGTTCCTTCCCGCGTCCAGCAGGTGTCGCTAGCAGACATTTATATAGCAGTATACCGCTGTACGTGCAGAGCGCAGGCTGCAGTTCCACCCCGCGTCCAGCGGGTATCGCTGGTAGACATGTATATAGCACTATAAGGCGGTACGTGCAGAGCGCAGGCTGCAGCTCCTCCTCGCGTCCAGCAGGTGTCGCTGGTAGACATGTATATATCAGTATAGTGCGGTACGTGCAGAGCGCAGGCTGCAGTTCCTCCTCGCGTCCAGCAGGTGTCGCTGGTAGACATGTATATATCAGTATAGTGCGGTACGTGCAGAGTGTAGGCTGCAGTTCCTTCTCGCGTCCAGCAGGTGTCGCTGGTAGACATGTATATATCAGTATTGTGCGGTACGTGCAGAGCGCAGGCTGCAGTTCCTCCCCGAGTCCAGCAGGTGTCTCTGGTAGACATGTATACAGGGTGTATTAGGGTGTTACATGTGCAGAACGCAGGCTGCAGCTCTTCCTCGCGTCCAGCAGGTGTCGCTGGCAGACATGTATATAGCACTATAGGGCGGTACGTGCAGAGCGCAGGCTGCAGCTCCTCCTCGCGTCCAGCAGGTGTCGCTGGCAGACATGTGTATAGCACTATAGGGCTGTACGTGCAGAGCGCAGGCTGCAGTTCCTCCCCGCGTCCAGCAGGTGTCGCTGGTATACATGTATAAAGCACTATAGGGCGGTACGTGCAGAGCGCAGGCTGCAGCTTCTCCTCGCGTCCAGCAGGTGTCGCTGGCAGACATGTGTATAGCACTATAGGGCGGTACGTGCAGAGCGCAGGCAGCAGTTCCTCCCCGCGTCCAGCAGGTGTCGCTGGTATACATGTATAAAGCACTATAGGGCGGTACGTGCTGAGCGCAGGCTGCAGTTCCTCCCCGCGTCCAGCAGGTGTCGCTGGTATACATGTATAAAGCACTATAGGGCGGTACGTGCAGAGCGCAGGCTGCAGTTCCTTCCTGCGTCCAGCAGGTGTCGCTAGCAGACATTTATATAGCAGTATACCGCTGTACGTGCAGAGCGCAGGCTGCAGCTTCTCCTCGCGTCCAGCAGGTGTCGCTAGTAGACATGTATATAGCACTATAGGGCGGTACGTGCAGAGCGCAGGCTGCAGCTCCTCCTCGCGTCCAGCAGGTGTCGCTGGCAGACATGTGTATAGCACTATAGGGCGGTACGTGCAGAGCGCAGGCTGCAGTTCCTTCCCGCGTCCAGCAGGTGTCGCTAGCAGACATTTATATAGCAGTATACCGCTGTACGTGCAGAGCGCAGGCTGCAGCTTCTCCTCGCGTCCAGCAGGTGTCGCTGGTATACATGTATATAGCACTATAGGGCGGTACGTGCAGAGCGCAGGCTGCAGTTCCTTCCCGCGTCCAGCAGGTGTCGCTAGCAGACATTTATATAGCAGTATACCGCTGTACGTGCAGAGCGCAGGCTGCAGTTCCACCCCGCGTCCAGCGGGTATCGCTGGTAGACATGTATATAGCACTATAAGGCGGTACGTGCAGAGCGCAGGCTGCAGCTCCTCCTCGCGTCCAGCAGGTGTCGCTGGTAGACATGTATATATCAGTATAGTGCGGTACGTGCAGAGCGCAGGCTGCAGTTCCTCCTCGCGTCCAGCAGGTGTCGCTGGTAGACATGTATATATCAGTATAGTGCGGTACGTGCAGAGTGTAGGCTGCAGTTCCTTCTCGCGTCCAGCAGGTGTCGCTGGTAGACATGTATATATCAGTATTGTGCGGTACGTGCAGAGCGCAGGCTGCAGTTCCTCCCCGAGTCCAGCAGGTGTCTCTGGTAGACATGTATACAGGGTGTATTAGGGTGTTACATGTGCAGAACGCAGGCTGCAGCTCTTCCTCGCGTCCAGCAGGTGTCGCTGGCAGACATGTATATAGCACTATAGGGCGGTACGTGCAGAGCGCAGGCTGCAGCTCCTCCTCGCGTCCAGCAGGTGTCGCTGGCAGACATGTGTATAGCACTATAGGGCTGTACGTGCAGAGCGCAGGCTGCAGTTCCTCCCCGCGTCCAGCAGGTGTCGCTGGTATACATGTATAAAGCACTATAGGGCGGTACGTGCAGAGCGCAGGCTGCAGCTTCTCCTCGCGTCCAGCAGGTGTCGCTGGCAGACATGTGTATAGCACTATAGGGCGGTACGTGCAGAGCGCAGGCAGCAGTTCCTCCCCGCGTCCAGCAGGTGTCGCTGGTATACATGTATAAAGCACTATAGGGCGGTACGTGCTGAGCGCAGGCTGCAGTTCCTCCCCGCGTCCAGCAGGTGTCGCTGGTATACATGTATAAAGCACTATAGGGCGGTACGTGCAGAGCGCAGGCTGCAGTTCCTTCCTGCGTCCAGCAGGTGTCGCTAGCAGACATTTATATAGCAGTATACCGCTGTACGTGCAGAGCGCAGGCTGCAGCTTCTCCTCGCGTCCAGCAGGTGTCGCTAGTAGACATGTATATAGCACTATAGGGCGGTACGTGCAGAGCGCAGGCTGCAGCTCCTCCTCGCGTCCAGCAGGTGTCGCTGGCAGACATGTGTATAGCACTATAGGGCGGTACGTGCAGAGCGCAGGCTGCAGTTCCTTCCCGCGTCCAGCAGGTGTCGCTAGCAGACATTTATATAGCAGTATACCGCTGTACGTGCAGAGCGCAGGCTGCAGCTTCTCCTCGCGTCCAGCAGGTGTCGCTGGTATACATGTATATAGCACTATAGGGCGGTACGTGCAGAGCGCAGGCTGCAGTTCCTTCCCGCGTCCAGCAGGTGTCGCTAGCAGACATTTATATAGCAGTATACCGCTGTACGTGCAGAGCGCAGGCTGCAGTTCCACCCCGCGTCCAGCGGGTATCGCTGGTAGACATGTATATAGCACTATAAGGCGGTACGTGCAGAGCGCAGGCTGCAGCTCCTCCTCGCGTCCAGCAGGTGTCGCTGGTAGACATGTATATATCAGTATAGTGCGGTACGTGCAGAGCGCAGGCTGCAGTTCCTCCTCGCGTCCAGCAGGTGTCGCTGGTAGACATGTATATATCAGTATAGTGCGGTACGTGCAGAGTGTAGGCTGCAGTTCCTTCTCGCGTCCAGCAGGTGTCGCTGGTAGACATGTATATATCAGTATTGTGCGGTACGTGCAGAGCGCAGGCTGCAGTTCCTCCCCGAGTCCAGCAGGTGTCTCTGGTAGACATGTATACAGGGTGTATTAGGGTGTTACATGTGCAGAACGCAGGCTGCAGCTCTTCCTCGCGTCCAGCAGGTGTCGCTGGCAGACATGTATATAGCACTATAGGGCGGTACGTGCAGAGCGCAGGCTGCAGCTCCTCCTCGCGTCCAGCAGGTGTCGCTGGCAGACATGTGTATAGCACTATAGGGCTGTACGTGCAGAGCGCAGGCTGCAGTTCCTCCCCGCGTCCAGCAGGTGTCGCTGGTATACATGTATAAAGCACTATAGGGCGGTACGTGCAGAGCGCAGGCTGCAGCTTCTCCTCGCGTCCAGCAGGTGTCGCTGGCAGACATGTGTATAGCACTATAGGGCGGTACGTGCAGAGCGCAGGCAGCAGTTCCTCCCCGCGTCCAGCAGGTGTCGCTGGTATACATGTATAAAGCACTATAGGGCGGTACGTGCTGAGCGCAGGCTGCAGTTCCTCCCCGCGTCCAGCAGGTGTCGCTGGTATACATGTATAAAGCACTATAGGGCGGTACGTGCAGAGCGCAGGCTGCAGTTCCTTCCTGCGTCCAGCAGGTGTCGCTAGCAGACATTTATATAGCAGTATACCGCTGTACGTGCAGAGCGCAGGCTGCAGCTTCTCCTCGCGTCCAGCAGGTGTCGCTAGTAGACATGTATATAGCACTATAGGGCGGTACGTGCAGAGCGCAGGCTGCAGCTCCTCCTCGCGTCCAGCAGGTGTCGCTGGCAGACATGTGTATAGCACTATAGGGCGGTACGTGCAGAGCGCAGGCTGCAGTTCCTTCCCGCGTCCAGCAGGTGTCGCTAGCAGACATTTATATAGCAGTATACCGCTGTACGTGCAGAGCGCAGGCTGCAGCTTCTCCTCGCGTCCAGCAGGTGTCGCTGGTATACATGTATATAGCACTATAGGGCGGTACGTGCAGAGCGCAGGCTGCAGTTCCTTCCCGCGTCCAGCAGGTGTCGCTAGCAGACATTTATATAGCAGTATACCGCTGTACGTGCAGAGCGCAGGCTGCAGTTCCACCCCGCGTCCAGCGGGTATCGCTGGTAGACATGTATATAGCACAATAAGGCGGTACGTGCAGAGCGCAGGCTGCAGCTCCTCCTCGCGTCCAGCAGGTGTCGCTGGTAGACATGTATATATCAGTATAGTGCGGTACGTGCAGAGCGCAGGCTGCAGTTCCTCCTCGCGTCCAGCAGGTGTCGCTGGTAGACATGTATATATCAGTATAGTGCGGTACGTGCAGAGTGTAGGCTGCAGTTCCTTCTCGCGTCCAGCAGGTGTCGCTGGTAGACATGTATATATCAGTATTGTGCGGTACGTGCAGAGCGCAGGCTGCAGTTCCTCCCCGAGTCCAGCAGGTGTCTCTGGTAGACATGTATACAGGGTGTATTAGGGTGTTACATGTGCAGAACGCAGGCTGCAGCTCTTCCTCGCGTCCAGCAGGTGTCGCTGGTAGACATGTGTCTAGCGCAGTAGAGCGCTTAGGCTGCAGTTCCCCCTCCCCTCCAGCAGGCGTCGCTGTTCCGCCGGCAGATGTCGGATAAGCGAGTTCCCTGCGTGCAGTTCCCCCTCCGCGCCGCTGGGTGTCGCTGTTCCCCGGAAGGCAGTGGCGGTGGTCCCGGGCCGGGCTGGCTGCGCTGTGTGCCGGGTCTCCCCCGCTCTTCCTCCTCGCGCTGAGAGGTGGGCGGCGGGCCCTGTGCTCCGCCCCTCTAGCAGTCATGCCGGGCCCGCAGGCCGGGAGCAGAGCTCGTGTCTATGCGGATGTCAACAGCCAGAGAAGCCGCGACTACTGGGACTACGAGGCGCACCAGCCGGCCTGGGGGTGACTGACGGGGGCCTCTGGGGGGGATAATATGTGCTCCACCCGCCCTGGGGGTGACTGAGGGGGGTGGGGAGGGGGTATGAGGGGCACCAGCCGCCCTGGGGGTGACTGAGAGGGGGTGGGGGGGCGGGGGGTGGGGAGGGGGTATGAGGGGCCCCAGCCGGCCTGAGGGAGACTAAGGGCCCTCTGGGGAGGCAGGTGGGGGTATGAGGGGGCTTTGGTGGTACAGAGGGGCCTCTGGGGTTAGGGAGGGCTGTATGAGGTACACCAGCTGGCTTGGGGGGTGATTGAGAGGGCTCTGGGGGTATAGGGGGCGGTGTATGAGGGAGTATGTGATACATTAGCCAGCCTGGGGTGATTAAGGGGGCTATGGGGGGTACAGAGGGTGTGTGGAGGGTTACAGGGGTGTAATGAGGTGCACCAGCTGGCCTGGGGGTGATTCAGGGGGTGCGAGATGTGTAGGGTGGATATTGGGGTTCTCCAGGGATTATTTAGGGTGAGTATTGGGGTGCGCAGGGTACTGTGGGGATGTAGGGTGGTTATTGGGGTGCTCAAGGGACTTTAGGCTGGATATTGAGGTGCTTGGAGGTCTTTGGGTGGATATTAGGATACCCAGGGGCTGTAGGGTGGGTATTGGAGTGCCTAAGGAGTGTAGTGTGGATATTGGGGTGCACCAGGGACTGTAGGGGGGTAGGATGGGTATTGGGGTGATTAGGGGACTATAGGGCTGATATCGGAGTACTCAGGGGACTGTAGGGGGTGTAGGGTGGGTATTGAGGTGATTAGGGGACTGTAGGGCTGATATCGGAGTACTCAGGACTGTAGGGTGGGTATTGGGGTGATTAGGGGACTGCAGGGCTGATATCGGAGTACTCAGGAGACTGTAGGGGGTGTAGTGTGGGTATTGGGGTGATTAGGGGACTGCAGGGCTGATATCGGAGTACTCAGGAGACTGTAGGGGGTGTAGTGTGGGTATTGGGGTGATTAGGGGACTATAGGGCTGATATCGGAGTACTCAGGGGACTGTAGGGGGTGTAGTGTGGGTATTGAGGTGATTAGGGGACTGTAGGGCTGATATCGGAGTACTCAGGAGACTGTAGGGGGTGTATTGGGGTGCACCAGGGACTGTAGGGGGGTAGGGTGGCTATTGGGGTGATTAGGGACTGTAGGGCTGATATCGGAGTACTCAGGGGACTGTAGGGGGTGTAGGGTGGATATTGGAGTACTCAGGGGACTTTAGGGGGTGTAGGGTGGATATTGGGGTGCTCAGGTGGCACAGAGCATGAGGTGCCCCAGCTGGAGTCATACGCCTGAGAGGGAGTCTGGGGGTACAGAGGGAATAGTGGTGTGAATGAGCTGTCTTGAGGGCTGATGAGGATACTGGGGTAGAATGAGGTTGTTGGGAGTAAGACGTATGCTAGCCGGGGTGAGGGGGGATTTTTGAGGATGCAGAATAGATTCTAGAATTCAGATCTTTGTTGCTCAAAACAATTCTTTATTATGGCTTTATTTGGAAATCAAGAATACATACAGGTGTCTCTGTTGACATCAGTGGCGTTAGGTTCATCAACTGGCTAAACCAGAAAATCCTTGGCCTATGCAGTTGTTTTGCAGACACCGAGGCACCTCCCGTTCACCCTCCCTTCTCCAAAGCTAAGGGGTGTGTCTGTACAACAATCAGTCCTAAGCTGTCACCTTGATATGATCAGGAATGATCACGTTGGGTGACGATTAACCGAGGTGTGAAAGTAGTTTATGATGGATCAGCTTACCTGAGGGTGATGGAGCGGTTTAATTGTTAGAGGCAGATGAGGATTATAAAGCACTTGAGTTTGTATAAGTAAATACTGGGAGCACAGAGATATAATCAGTCAGTCTAGAGTTAATAAGTAAATATTGACGAGTATCAGAAGTGCTGGATTCACAAGGTACAGCTTCTGGTCCTGGGTAACTACAGGGGAATACACCATGAGATTACCATGAGATAAATGGCAGGTAGAGGGTTCGATAGATAATTTTCAACAGGTCTGATCTGATTTTTCGATCATTTTCTGATCGATTTCTCATAGAAGTGAATGGAAATTGTTAAGAAAAACGATCGTAAAATGGATCAGACACTAAATCTACGGAAAAATGTCATCCTGTATTCCCAGCATAACTACAGAGGAATACTACTATTGTTACAAGCCACAGTGTACAGGCTAAATACTGGGGTACGGTGGGAATACCTATTACTGCAAATCACAGCAAATAGTGTAAATACTGGTGCCGCAGTGAGAATGCAGTTTGTATAAGGCACAGCGGGTGGCGTTGGGGTGCAGGGTAGACACGGGATACTGTTATTAACAAGGCACCCTGAATATGTAGAGGGCGCATACATGTAAAGTGGGATTCCACCTCTGATTGCCGTTAAATTGGCGTACAATCTTACCATTGGGGTCATTTGAACTGTAAAAGATCCGTCCGATAAATATTACACATTGTACAAGACCTGACAGCAGAAACCTTTCCATAGACATTCACAGATCATTATTAGGAATTATTATTATAGATTCTGTAGAACCCCCCCCCCCCCCTCCCCCAGTAACCATGGTGCTGACCGTCGGTGTATGTTGCCGCAGGAACCAGGAAGATTACCAGTTGGTGCGAAAGCTGGGACGCGGGAAATACAGCGAGGTCTTCGAGGCGATCAATATCACCAATAATGAACGCGTGGTGGTGAAGATTCTGAAGGTTGGTGCAATTGCAGCATTTAATCTTTATTTTTTTTTTCTGTTTTACTTTCTCTGTCCCATCCACCCACTGACCATCTGTAAGATTTACTGCTTGTGTACCTGTTCTTTTCCCCATCTGCCAGTTCTTTACAGTCCCCCTTTATATAACTGCATTTTATGTTATTCCCATGATAGATCTGTATTCTCTGTTTTGCACCCGTGTGTATCTTGCTTTATACAGAGTCACAGGAGAGGATGGCGTGTTATAAAATCATGGGTGATTAGGCCACGCTGTATGGTTGAATGGAAGTACTGTTGTGGGCAGCTGATCTCCTGAGGCTGAGATTGGGCAGCAGATCTCAGAGGTGTCCTGCTATTGGGTACCAGAGGAATGCTTTTTTCTGTTCTTTTTTTCACCAGAGGGCTCTTTCATATTGGAAGCAGGACAGCCAACATTTATGAACAGTATTAACCTCCCTAGCAGTTCATTTCTAACTGGATATATGGGTCTGAAAGCAGTACATTTTTTTTTTCAAGAATTTTAGGCCTCTAATTCTTAAAGGACAACTGTAGCGAGAGGTATACGGCGGCTGCCATATTTTTTTCCTTTAAGCAATACCAGTTGCCTGGCAGCCCTGTTGACCCTCTGCCTCTAATATTTTTAGTGATAGCACCTGAACAAGCATGCAGCATATCAGGTGTTTCTGACATTGTCAGATCTGACAAGATTAGCTGCATGCTTGTTTCTGGTATAATTTAGACCCTTCTGCAGCCAAATAGATCAGCAGGGCTGCCAGGAAACTGGTATTGTTTAAAAAGAAATACATATGGCAGCCTCCATATTCTTTCCACTTCAGTCCTCCTTTAAGTCATAACTTACCAAAATATATCAGATTGAAGGTCTTGTACACATCCAGTGTATAATAAGACTAGAGCGCAAAATAGTAATCACAATTGGAGCTGTAGAACCGTGATTCCTTTCTGACTTTTTCCCCTTTGCTATCAGTCTTAGGCGGCAGACAGAGTAGTCAAAATCCAGGCAGAGGTCGGTGCAGGCGGCAGGCAAAGAGTAGTCAAAATCCAGGCAGAGGTCGGTGCAGGCGGCAGGCAGAGAGTAGTCAAAATCCAGGCAGAGGTTGGTGCAGGCAGCAGGCAGAGAGTAGTCCAGATCAAGGCAAAAATTGGTAACAGTAAAGCTTTGTACCCACGTGATTCTGCCGGCGTTTTTTTTTTTTTAGCACCGAACGGTCAATATCACACATGGGTACAGGCGCACGACCACGCAAACGTTGCGCCGCAATAACGACCGTCACGGCGGATCAGATCGCTAAGATCCCTGAAGACTTCTGTGCAAAATTAAAGCGATCGCTTAAAGTCTTGTTCACTCCCAATGTGTAATGTCGTGTGACGTCGCACATTCCCGCTGACAGGAAGAGGCGTCGCTGACGACTGACAAGGGGACGTTGCAGGACTCATCGGTTAAAATCCTATGCTTTCAAATGAGCTTATCTGCCATAGACAGTCATGTGACATGGGAGAGATCAAATTACAACTTGTGATTAGTCACAGATGAGGGGAATTAGACAAGCTAAACTCTTTAATTACATCCCAGCTGTATTGTTTCCCTGCCGTCATGTGCAATAGATCAGGTCCACTTTAATTTTCAGCCCCGCCCCCGATGACGTCCCCCCACTCCGTACCGCCACTGATTGGCCACCGGGATCCTCAGGGAGCAGAGAGGAGATGGGGATCCCGGTAGCCGGCAAGAGAGCCCTGGAGTCCTGCTGGGCAGTGCGAATCACGCGCAGGACCCGGATAACATGCAGGAGCTGCCATATTAGCTAGCCCGAGTGTAGCTTGGCGTACTGCTCCCAGCTGCTAATTCTTAGCAAGAACTACACTCGAGATTACCACCAGGGGGGGTTAAAACTGGCTACTTCAATTCTATTCCTTGTCACCAAATCAGATTGATGTAAGTAAAAATATTTTAATGAAGATTATTTAAAAAACAAAAAACATTGTTTAACTGCTTGCCGACCGCATCACGCCGATGGGCGTGGCCGCAGCAGCCCCAGGACCGCCTAACACCGATCGGCGTAAAGTACTGTGGCTTAATTTTGCAGGAGATCGTACGCACACTGCGTGCGCATCTCCTGCTCGGGAGGCGGAGCTCTGCTTCTCTGAGCTCTGCTCCGCCTTCAGTCTCCCAGTGGCAATCGCCTCTCGGAGAGTGTTAGACGGTAAAACCGCTGTCTTTTTACTTAGTACAGCGCTGCGATCAGCAGCAGCGCAGTACTGGGGACAGCCGTGTGACATGGCACAAGAGAGCGATCGGCTCTCATAGGCTGAAGCCTATGACAGCCGATCGCTATGATTGGCTGGCGGGGGGTGGGAGGGAATCGGAGGGAAGAAAAAAAAACTATTATATATTTATATAATTCTGACATCTTCTGTAATGCCTTAAAGTATATAGTCCTGTCACTGACTCAGAGAAGCTCACAATATCCTCCCCACCATAGTTTTGGTCTAATGTCCTCCTATATTATTATTATTAGTTTTCTGTATTTATATAGCACTGACATCTTCTGCAGCACATTACAGAGTACATAGTCCTGTCACTGACTGTCCTCAGAGGAGCTCACACTCTAATCCTACCATAGTCATAGCCTAATGTCCTACCATATTATTATGTATTTATATAGCACTGACATCTTCTGCAGCACATTACAGAGTACATCACTGACTGTCCTCAGAGGAGCTCACACTCTAATCCTACCATAGTCTAATATCCTACCATATTATTATTATTATTATTATGTATTTATATAGCACTGACATCTACTGCAGCACATTACAGAGTACATAGTCATGTCACTGACTGTCCTCAGAGGAGCTCACAATCTAATCCTGTCATAGTCTAATGTCCTACCATATTATTATGTATTTATATAGCACTGACATCTTCTGCAGCACATTACAGAGTACATAGTCATGTCACTGACTGTCCTCAGATTAGCTCACACTCTAATCCTACCATAGTCATAGTCTAATGTCCTACCATATTATTATTATGTATTTATATAGCACTGACATCTCCTGCAGCACATTACAGGGTACATAGTCATGTCACTGACTGTCCTCAGAGGAGCTCACACTCTAATCCTACCATAGTCATAGCCTAATGTCCTACCATATTATTATTATGTATTTATATAGCACTGACATCTTCTGCAGCACATAACAGAGTACATAGTCATGTCACTGACTGTCCTCAGATGAGCTCACACTCTAATCCTACCATAGTCATAGTCTAATGTCCTACCATATTATTATTATGTATTTATATAGCACTGACATCTTCTGCAGCACAATACAGAGTACATAGTCATGTCACTGACTGTCCTCAGATGAGCTCACACTCTAATCCTACCATAGTCATAGTCTAATGTCCTACCATATTATTATGTATTTATATAGCACTGACATCTTCTGCAGCACATTACAGAGTACATAGTCATGTCACTGACTGTCCTCAAAAGAGCTCACACTCTAATCCTACCATAGTCATAGTGTAATGTCCTACCATATTATTATGTATTTATATAGCACTGACATCTCCTGCAGCACATTACAGAGTACATAGTCATGTCACTGACTGTCCTCAGAGGAGCTCACACTCTAATCCTACCATAGTCATAGTCTAATGTCCTACCATATTATTATTATGTATTTATATAGCACTGACATCTTCTGCAGCACATTACAGAGTACATAGTCATGTCACTGACTGTCCTCAGAGGAGCTCACACTCTAATCCTACCATAGTCATAGTGTAATGTCCTACCATATTATTATGTATTTATATAGCACTGACATCTTCTGCAGCACATTACAGAGTACATAGTCATGTCACTGACTGTCCTCAGAGGAGCTCACACTCTAATCCTACCATAGTCATAGTCTAATGTCCTACCATATTATTATTATGTATTTATATAGCACTGACATCTTCTGCAGCACATTACAGAGTACATAGTCCTGTCACTGACTGTCCTCAGAGGAGCTCACACTCTAATCCTACCATAGTCATAGCCTAATGTCCTACCATATTATTATGTATTTATATAGCACTGACATCTTCTGCAGCACATTACAGAGTACATCACTGACTGTCCTCAGAGGAGCTCACACTCTAATCCTACCATAGTCTAATATCCTACCATATTATTATTATTATTATTATGTATTTATATAGCACTGACATCTACTGCAGCACATTACAGAGTACATAGTCATGTCACTGACTGTCCTCAGAGGAGCTCACAATCTAATCCTGTCATAGTCTAATGTCCTACCATATTATTATGTATTTATATAGCACTGACATCTTCTGCAGCACATTACAGAGTACATAGTCATGTCACTGACTGTCCTCAGATTAGCTCACACTCTAATCCTACCATAGTCATAGTCTAATGTCCTACCATATTATTATTATGTATTTATATAGCACTGACATCTCCTGCAGCACATTACAGGGTACATAGTCATGTCACTGACTGTCCTCAGAGGAGCTCACACTCTAATCCTACCATAGTCATAGCCTAATGTCCTACCATATTATTATTATGTATTTATATAGCACTGACATCTTCTGCAGCACATAACAGAGTACATAGTCATGTCACTGACTGTCCTCAGATGAGCTCACACTCTAATCCTACCATAGTCATAGTCTAATGTCCTACCATATTATTATTATGTATTTATATAGCACTGACATCTTCTGCAGCACATTACAGAGTACATAGTCATGTCACTGACTGTCCTCAGAGGAGCTCACACTCTAATCCTACCATAGTCATAGCCTAATGTCCTACCATATTATTATTATGTATTTATATAGCACTGACATCTTCTGCAGCACAATACAGAGTACATAGTCATGTCACTGACTGTCCTCAGATGAGCTCACACTCTAATCCTACCATAGTCATAGTCTAATGTCCTACCATATTATTATGTATTTATATAGCACTGACATCTTCTGCAGCACATTACAGAGTACATAGTCATGTCACTGACTGTCCTCAAAAGAGCTCACACTCTAATCCTACCATAGTCATAGTGTAATGTCCTACCATATTATTATGTATTTATATAGCACTGACATCTCCTGCAGCACATTACAGAGTACATAGTCATGTCACTGACTGTCCTCAGAGGAGCTCACACTCTAATCCTACCATAGTCATAGTCTAATGTCCTACCATATTATTATTATGTATTTATATAGCACTGACATCTTCTGCAGCACATTACAGAGTACATAGTCATGTCACTGACTGTCCTCAGAGGAGCTCACACTCTAATCCTACCATAGTCATAGTGTAATGTCCTACCATATTATTATGTATTTATATAGCACTGACATCTTCTGCAGCACATTACAGAGTACATAGTCATGTCACTGACTGTCCTCAGAGGAGCTCACACTCTAATCCTACCATAGTCATAGTCTAATGTCCTACCATATTATTATTATGTATTTATATAGCACTGACATCTTCTGCAGCACATTACAGAGTACATAGTCATGTCACTGACTGTCCTCAGAGGAGCTCACACTCTAATCCTACCATAGTCATAGTCTAATGTCCTACCATATTATTATTATGTATTTATATAGCACTGACATCTTCTGCAGCACATTACAGAGTACACAGTCATGTCACTGACGGTCCTCAGAGGAGCTAAACACTGCTTGGGCAAGAGAGTGCTATGTCCTATGTCGCCAACAAATTTTATGTAAAACTTTATACAACCTCCTTGTGCCAAATGCTCCCCCCCCCCCCCCCCACACACACAATCCAACAGTGCGCCCTGTGCCCCCCCCTTCCCCTTGCAATCCTCATTTTCTCCACAATTTGAACTGTACTATGCCCCTCCCACCCGTGGGCAGGACCTTTGAAGCAGTTATACTAGCTTCCGTGCGAGTGAAGCTGGATCCTTGTGCGCTCTGGCCACTTCCTATCTTCACATGCACTGCTGAGAGGGCTTTGAGCACATCCGCCATAATAAGAAAGCTGCCAGAAAAGTGGCGTCCAGGATATTTATTATTACGGTATTTAGTGTTTATATAGCGCCGACCTCTTCCGCAGCGCTGTGCAGAGAATTTTGTCTTGTCACGAACTGTCCTCAGAGGGGCTCACAATCAAATCATCACCATAGTCCTATGTCTATGTACCGTGTTTCCCCCGAAAATAAGACAGTGTCATTGTCATATTAATTTTTGCTCCAAAAGATGTGCTAGGGCTTATTTTCAGGGGATGTCTTATATTTCTATTAGGAAGTGTCTCTCAGCAGAACATTTCCTATTCCTTTGTACTGTGCAGTTCCTGGATTTGAAGGTATGCTTCTGTACTGATCAGGCTCCTGCCCTATCATTCCTACACAGCTGATAATCTTGCTATGTGCTGGGATGACAGGACCGGTACCCAATAGGCACTGCACAGCTGTGTCACCGCTTGCTTTGCGCCTCTTTAACTTCCACTAGGGCTTATTTTCGGGTAGGGCTTACATTTCAAGCATGCTCAAAATTCCAGCTAGGGCTTATGTTCAGGGTAGGGCTTATTTTCAGGGAAAAAGGGTATGTATCATGTAGTTTATGTATTGTAGCTTAGGGAATATTTAGGGGGGAGCCAATTAACTTATCTATATGTTTTTGGTATTTGAGAGGAAACCAGGGTGCCTGGAGGAAACCCACGCAGAAATGGGGTGTACATACTCCATGCAGTTAGTTCTCTGGGCCTAGAACTGGAGACCTGGCGCTACAAGGCGAAAGTGCTAACCACTACGCCACCGTGCTGCCCACATATTGCCAGGGCTGTGGAGACTGAGTCGAGGAGTCTGAGTCAGGGCAATTTTGGGCACCTGGAGTCGGAGTCGTAGATTTCATAAACTGAGGAGTCGGAGTCGGCTGATTTTTGTTCAAAATCCACATCCCTGTTAAATATTAGACTAAGGAGTCGGAGTCGAGGAGTAGGAGCCATTTTGGGTACCCGGAGTCGGAGTTGGAGTCGGAGTCATTATTTCATAAACTGAGGAGTCTGAGTTGGAGTCGGAAGATTTTTGTACCGACTCCACAGCCCTGCATATTGCACATATACAATTAAAAATTATCTCAAAGAAGATTCTGGGTTTAGAAAGTTTATGGCAGATGGGAAAAAGCTGTTTTTCAGCCTGTGTATTCGAATTGAACTAAAACATCTACCTGATTATCAGGATAACACTGTTTCGCCTTTGTCATACACCAAATCTTCTACAAGAGTTTGAGTGATGGCCGTACAGTGGGTCGTATATCCCCCAATATCCACCATAAATGGGGTTTCACCTCTTTCATGCTTCTCCTCTCTCCACCCCCTTGTAGAATTATGTTTTGGTTCCCATAGCAGTGCACGCCACAGGAGAGGGGGGGGCATCTGCGTTCGAACACTAGCAATCCCGCGCAGCAGATTTGGGCTCTGCTCATAGGTACGCTCTGCATTCTCTAAATCAGGCATGGGCAAACTTGGCCCTCCAGCTGTTACGGAACTACAAGTCCCACAATGCATTTGCCTTTGAGTCATGACTGTGGCTGTCAGACTCCTGCAATGCATTGTGGGACTTGTAGTTCCGTAACAGCTGGAGGGCCAAGTTTGCCCATGCCTGCTCTAAATCATCCTGGTAACTGACTGGAGACTCTACATCCTGGCGACTGCTTTGTTCACTGACTGTCAGTGACTAGGGAGCAATGGGGATCATTGTCAGCCGGAGGCCGCTCAGATAACCATGCCTGTGAGATTGCGTGTTCCATGCCTCTGTCTCTTGAGAAGGGCGAGTGCATGGAGGCTGTCGGCTGTGGATGTTCAGGCCCTGGCCTTATGTGATCCATAATGACAATAATAAAATGTTACTTTTAATATCCGTTAGAATTTTATATCTGTCATGTCGTAATAACCACAGCAATGCAGTTGGCCAAGGTATGCAGTGATTGTTATAGACCTTGAAGCCGGCTTCAAAGCATCTGACTGCACTGATTATTTAGACTCGTACATGAACAGTATAGGTGGTCTGTACATGGAATTCAATGAAAAGTGATAAGGGGTGTCTAGCATGCTTCAGACAGGCCACCCCTTCATTTGCGGTCACCTGATTGCACTAAATAAATGGTGACTACATGCACACCCCAAAAAATGACTTACATGTTTCACCCTTAAAGGAGCTTCATCAGGTGAAATCCCCAGTGCAAATGCTTAGTGCTATAATCAGTGATCCTTATAAGGTGCTATAGTAGAGAGTGCTAACGGTGTTAAAATGCAGTGCATGCGTACTAATAAGATGGCCTATATAGATGGCCACCAGATCGCCCATCAGATAGATCCCTCTCTGATTTGAATCTTATCAGAGAGGGATCTGTTGGCTGCCCACAATTTGTGGGGTCGCTGCCGCCCTGGACGCCCGGGTCCCCCCATCTGTGCTCTGCCCCCCAGCCGGCAGTTGGAGCTCTCACTTGTCCTGCTGGGGTGTGTCCTCCCATGTTGAGGGCTTACTCCCTGCCGCAGGTCTCCTCCTCCATGTGTCCCTCCTTCTTCCTCGTCATGTGACACAAGCTGAAGTTCAAACACTAGAGCTCCAGAATGTATGCTGCAGGACCTCTAGTGTTTGACCTTCAGCTTACGTAAGATGACACTAAAGAGAACCGGACGCGGGAAGGAGGAGACCCGGAGCAAGAAGCAAACCACTGGACACAGGAGGATACGCCCCAGCAGGGCAGGTGATGGTACTGGCGTTACTCTGCATCGGTCGCTGCCGAATTGAACTTATTTGCTTAGGGATCACAGCGATCAAATATGCGGTATATTGACGTGAAAGATCAATTAGTGTATGGCCAGCAATGAGCTTGCCATGATGTCTGACTATTTGTGCTTTTCTCCTGGGATCCGTTACACCCGGGCCGCACTTGTCCGAACTATCTTTTTTTTGTCTGGTGCCCTTTTCTGGCAGACCCACCTTTTGTTTGTGCTCGGCTCCGCCCCCTAAAGCCAGGTCATTGATGCTCTGCCCCCTCCAGTGCTAGACACGCCCCCTGCTCTTGACGTTGGGCAGCCCTGAGTTTAAATTTGTATGTTGGAAATATGGCATGTTCTTGAATTTTTTTTATTCTCCGTTTTTATAATTGCACAAGGAATCTTTTGAAATGCTTATATTGGATTAGGAGGTATTGTCAATGTGTAGGGAGCACCCTGCTCTGTGGTGTAGCAACCAACAGACTGGCTTCCCTCCAATGCAGACTGAGATCCACCTCTCTTGTTGCTCCTCACCTGCTGCTCCTCTGTCTGCCAAGCTTCTCACTGGCTGCCAGTTACCCCGAGGATCCAACTCCAGCTTGTAGCCTGCAAAGCTGCTCTGTTATCTTCACACTAATATCCAGCCCAACTGCCACCCCGCTCCGCACACAGCCTTCTGTCCTAGAGTCCTGGGGCGCCCAGCAACATGCAAATCACTCCAAGCTGATCATTATGCAGCTTGGAAACCGACCAATGCTGTTGCAGCAACTTCCCATTGGTCTGTTTCTAAGCCACATACATTTCTATAAACGAAGCATAACGATTGCGTCAGCTTGTCCGTTTTTTTTTTTGTTTTTTTTTTTTTAACAAAATAGAAAAGTTTATCGTGTGGGTTGAAATTACAATATAAATGAAATGCAATTGGAAACTGCAAAATATTGCAACAGCCTATAAACTAAGACAATATAATACAATACAGTCATTTGCACTCATTAATACAGTCAAAGGCAGACGACAGTCAACCAAGTAATTTTGTTGCGTTATACTATGACAATAAATTGCTTGCATTATGTATCCTTAAACATTTCCTTACCACTGGTATGTATATGGAAACTTCACTTAACAACCAGGGGCGTAGATATACGTACTGCTTTATTTACCACGCCGTTCCCCATCGCCGCACCACTGCCATTCGTTTCCATCGGAATCCCGCCATTCTGTGATCGGTGAATGGGAACAGCTGTTCCCAAACACGATCACAGTGCCTGCAATAAATGAAAGCCGGCGTCAGGGAGACACTGGCATTCATTAAGAAAATGAAAGTAAACCGTTACTTAATACCTCCCGTATACGGTTTACAGCACTTGGGGATTTAGTGTAGCACCATTTTGTGGCCAAAAAGTAAAAATGCAGCACAGATCGCCGGCAGTACGGACAGTGGTGAAGGCCAACTTCTCAGACTGTTTGTGGGCTCTGCAGTGCTAAATTTGTACCTGAGCTGAAGCTTCAAGATGAGATGCTTACCTAAAGACAGGGAAGCCTCAGGATCCTATTGAGGCTTCCCTCAGTGCTCTTATGCCCCCCCCCCCCTCGCTGAGCGCATCCCTTCCTGTTCCCCCTCCCCCCCCCCCCCCCCCCCCCCTACCCCTTTGAAGATCTGGTGAGATCTCGCTCCTCTCCATTCCTCAGTGTGTGTTACACAAGGTTCAGTAGAGAGTAGACTGAGGATCTGGTGAGATCTCGCTCCTCTACATTCCTCAGTGTGTGTTACACAAGGTTCAGTGAAGGGTTAGGGTGATGAAGGAAGAGAGTAGACAGAAGATCTGGTGAGATCTCGCTCCTCTTCATTCCTCAGTGTGTGTGTTACACAAGGTTTAGTGAAGGGTTACAGTGATGAAGGAAGAGAGTCGACTGAGGATCTGGTGAGATCTCGCTCCTCTCCATTCCTCAGTGTGTGTTACATAAGGGTTAGTGAAGGGTTGGGGTGATGAAGGTAGAGAGTAGACTTTGTAGATCTAGTGAGATCTCGCTCCTCTCCATTCCTCGGTGTGTGTTACACAAGGCTCAGTGAAGGGTTAGGGTGATGAAGGCAGAGGGTAGACTTTGTAGATCTAGTGAGATCTCGCTCCTCTCCATTCCTCGGTGTGTGTTACACAAGGCTCAGTGAAGGGTTAGGGTGATGAAGGTAGAGAGTAGACTGAGGATCTGGTGAGATCTCGCTCCTCTCCATTCCTCACAGTGTGTGTTACACAAGGTTTAGTGAAGGGTTAGGGTGATGAAGGTAGAGAGTAGACTTTGAGGACCTGGTGAGATCTCGCTCCTCTCCATTCCTCACAGTGTGTGTGTTACACAAGGTTCATTAGAGAGTAGACTGAGGACCTGGTGAGATCTCGCTCCTCTCCATTCCTCACAGTGTGTGTTACACAAGGTTTAGTGAAGGGTTAGAGTGATGAAGGTAGAGAGTAGACTTTGAGGACCTGGTGAGATCTCGCTCCTCTCTATTCCTCACAGTGTGTGTTACACAAGGTTTAGTGAAGGGTTACAGTGATGAAGGAAGAGAGTAGACTGAGGATCTGGTGAGATCTCGCTCCTCTCCATTCCTCAGTGTGTGTGTGTTACACAAGGTTTAGTTAAGGGTTAGGGTGATGAGGGAAGAGAGTAGACTGAAGATCTGGTGAGATCTCGCTCCTCTCCATTCCTCAGTGTGTGCGCTACACAAGGTTTAGTGAAGGGTTACAGTGATGAGAGAAGAGAGTAGACTGAGGATCTGGTGAGATCTCGCTCCTCTCCATTCCTCACAGTGTGTGTTACATAAGGTTTAGTGAAGGGTTAGGGTGATGAAGGTAGAGAGTAGACTTTGAGGACCTGGTGAGATCTCGCTCCTCTCCATTCCTCACAGTGTGTGTTACACAAGGATCAGTGAAGGGTTAGGATGATGAAGGTAGAGAGTAGACTGAGGATCTGGTGAGATCTCGCTCCTCTCCATTCCTCAGTGTTTGTGTTACACAAGGTTTAGTGAAGGGTTACAGTGATGAAGGAAGAGAGTAGACTGAGGATCTGGTGAGATCTCGCTCCTCTCCATTCCTCACAGTGTGTGTGTTACACAAGGTTTAGTTAAGGGTTAGGGTGATGAAGGAAGAGAGTAGACTGAAGATCTGGTGAGATCTCGCTCCTCTCCATTCCTCACAGTGTGAGTGTTACACAAGGTTTAGTTAAGGGTTACAGTGATGAGGGCAGAGAGTAGACTGAGGATCTGGTGAGATCTCGCTCCTCTCCATTCCTCACAGTGTGTGTGTTACACAAGGTTTAGTGGAGGGTTGGGGTGATGAGGGCAGAGAGTAGACTTTGAGGATCTGGTGAGATCTCGCTCCTCTCCATTCCTCACAGTGTGTGTTACACAAGGTTTAGTGAAGGGTTACAGTGATGAAGGAAGAGAGTAGACTGAGGATCTGGTGAGATCTCGCTCCTCTCCATTCCTCAGTGTGTGTGTGTTACACAAGGTTTAGTTAAGGGTTAGGGTGATGAGGGAAGAGAGTAGACTGAAGATCTGGTGAGATCTCGCTCCTCTCCATTCCTCACAGTGTGTGTTACACAAGGATCAGTGAAGGGTTAGGGTGATGAAGGTAGAGAGTAGACTGAGGATCTGGTGAGATCTCGCTCCTCTCCATTCCTCAGTGTGTGTGTTACACAAGGTTTAGTGAAGGGTTACAGTGATGAAGGAAGAGAGTAGACTGAGGATCTGGTGAGATCTCGCTCCTCTCCATTCCTCACAGTATGTGTGTTATACAAGGTTTAGTTAAGGGTTACAGTGATGAAGGAAGAGAGCAGACTGAGGATCTGGTGAGATCTCGCTCCTCTCCGTTCCTAAGTGTGTGTTACATAAGGTTCAGTGAAGGGTTACAGTGATGAAGGAAGAGAGTAGACTGAGGATGTGGTGAGATCTCGCTCCTCTCCATTCCTCAGTGTGTGTTACACAAGGGTTAGTGAAGGGTTAGGGTGATGAAGGAAGAGAGTAGACTTTGAGGACCTGGTGAGATCTCGCTCCTCTCCATTCCTCAGTGTGTGTGTTACACAAGGTTTAGTGAAGGGTTACAGTGATGAGGGAAGAGAGTAGACTGAGGATCTGGTGAGATCTCGCTCCTCTCTATTCCTCACAGTGTGTGTTACACAAGGTTTAGTGAAGGGTTAGGGTGATGAAGGAAGAGAGTAGACTGAGGATCTGGTGAGATCTCGCTCCTCTCCATTCCTCAGTGTGTGTTACATAAGGTTCAGTGAAGGGTTACAGTGATGAAGGAAGAGAGTAGACTGAGGATGTGGTGAGATCTCGCTCCTCTCCATTCCTCAGTGTGTGTTACACAAGGGTTAGTGAAGGGTTAGGGTGATGAAGGAAGAGAGTAGACTGTGAGGATGTGGTGAGATCTCGCTCCTCTCCATTCCTCAGTGTGTGTGTTACACAAGGTTTAGTGAAGTGTTAGGGTGATGAAGGAAGAGAGTAGACTTTGAGGACCTGGTGAGATCTCGCTCCTCTCCATTCCTCAGTGTGTGTGTTACACAAGGTTTAGTGAAGGGTTACAGTGATGAGGGAAGAGAGTAGACTGAGGATCTGGTGAGATCTCGCTCCTCTCTATTCCTCACAGTGTGTGTTACACAAGGTTTAGTGAAGGGTTAGGGTGATGAAGGAAGAGAGTAGACTGAGGATCTGGTGAGATCTCGCTCCTCTCCATTCCTCAGTGTGTGTTACACAAGGGTTAGTGAAGGGTTAGGGTGATGAAGGAAGAGAGTAGACTGTGAGGATGTGGTGAGATCTCGCTCCTCTCCATTCCTCAGTGTGTGTGTTACACAAGGTTTAGTGAAGTGTTAGGGTGATGAAGGAAGAGAGTAGACTTTGAGGACCTGGTGAGATCTCGCTCCTCTCCATTCCTCACAGTGTGTGTTACACAAGGTTTAGTGAAGGGTTAGGGTGATGAAGGAAGAGAGTAGACTGAGGATCTGGTGAGATCTCGCTCCTCTCCATTCCTCAGTGTGTGTTACACAAGGGTTAGTGAAGGGTTAGGGTGATGAAGGAAGAGAGTAGACTGTGAGGATGTGGTGAGATCTCGCTCCTCTCCATTCCTCAGTGTGTGTGTTACACAAGGTTTAGTGAAGGGTTACAGTGATGAAGGAAGAGAGTAGACTGAGGATCTGGTGAGATCTCGCTCCTCTCCATTCCTCAGTGTGTGTTACACAAGGGTTAGTGAAGGGTTAGGGTGATGAAGGAAGAGAGTAGACTGTGAGGATGTGGTGAGATCTCGCTCCTCTCCATTCCTCAGTGTGTGTGTTACACAAGGTTTAGTGAAGTGTTAGGGTGATGAAGGAAGAGAGTAGACTTTGAGGACCTGGTGAGATCTCGCTCCTCTCCATTCCTCAGTGTGTGTGTTACACAAGGTTTAGTGAAGGGTTACAGTGATGAGGGAAGAGAGTAGACTGAGGATCTGGTGAGATCTCGCTCCTCTCTATTCCTCACAGTGTGTGTTACACAAGGTTTAGTGAAGGGTTAGGGTGATGAAGGAAGAGAGTAGACTGAGGATCTGGTGAGATCTCGCTCCTCTCCATTCCTCAGTGTGTGTGTTACACAAGGTTTAGTGAAGGGTTAGGGTGATGAAGGTAGAGAGTAGACTGAGGACCTGGTGAGATCTCGCTCCTCTCCATTCCTCAGTGTGTGTGTTACACAAGGTTTAGTGAAGTGTTAGGGTGATGAGGGAAGAGAGTAGACTGAGGATCTGGTGAGATCTCGCTCCTCTCCATTCCTCAGTGTGTGTGTTACACAAGGTTTAGTGAAGGGTTAGGGTGATGAGGGAAGAGAGTAGACTGAGGACCTGGTGAGATCTCGCTCCTCTCCATTCCTCAGTGTGTGTGTTACACAAGGTTTAGTGAAGTGTTAGGGTGATGAGGGAAGAGAGTAGACTGAGGATCTGGTGAGATCTCGCTCCTCTCTATTCCTCACAGTGTGTGTTACACAAGGTTTAGTGAAGGGTTAGGGTGATGAAGGAAGAGAGTAGACTGAGGATCTGGTGAGATCTCGCTCCTCTCCATTCCTCAGTGTGTGTTACACAAGGGTTAGTGAAGGGTTAGGGTGATGAAGGAAGAGAGTAGACTGTGAGGATGTGGTGAGATCTCGCTCCTCTCCATTCCTCAGTGTGTGTGTTACACAAGGTTTAGTGAAGGGTTACAGTGATGAAGGAAGAGAGTAGACTGAGGATCTGGTGAGATCTCGCTCCTCTCCATTCCTCAGTGTGTGTTACACAAGGGTTAGTGAAGGGTTAGGGTGATGAAGGAAGAGAGTAGACTGTGAGGATGTGGTGAGATCTCGCTCCTCTCCATTCCTCAGTGTGTGTGTTACACAAGGTTTAGTGAAGTGTTAGGGTGATCAGTGTTCTCCCCAGAATTTTTCTCCAGCCGGGTGGCATGAAAAAGTAGCCGGGTGGCGTAAAATGGGCGTGGCTATGACATGGGGCGGAAAATGGGCGTGATCCATCCACCTCGGTACTCATCCCTGCTGATTGCCCGGATTCCTCCATCCTCCTCTGCCAGCCAGTGGTGTGCATGGCAACCACTGTGGGGTGGGTCCACGGCGAGGCAAATTCATTTACATGCAGGGTAATGCTGCAAATAACCCCTAGTGGAAACTAGCCTTCATGCAGAATAAAAACTTTGAATCATCAATTATATATTAAAAAACAAAATTCATTACCCAATAGCTGATTAATCACATGCCTCCAGATTAATGAATCAAGTAGTCACATGAATCCAGGTAAAATAATTAAGTATTCCTTTGCATCAAGATAAAATAGCCAATTTTTTATTAAATAGCTAGGTGCCTCAAGATAAAATTAGTAGCCAAGTGTCTCTATATACAAAAATTAAACAGCCATATTCTGTAAGCCACTGGCTAGTGCGATTTGTCACAGAGATCTGGCTGGTGCTGGGGATCAATTGGCAGCCAGTAACGCTAATTTACTAGTTGGAGGTGTGTGTGGTTAATGCATTCTTTAAAGTGTACCTGAGACTAATCAAAGTGCTGTATTTATACTTACCTGGGGTTTCCTCTAGCCCCCTGTGGACCGTGGGCTCACTGTCCTTATATAGGCATTACAGCACAACTGGGCCACGGAAGGAAGAGACTAGGCCAGCCAGCGGAGGACCAGAGCGGCCCGGGAGGATGGCGTTGGAGCCCACGGACCACAGGTGGCTGGAAGAATCCTCAGGTAAGTATAAGTGCAGCACTATGATTAGTCTCAGATTCTGCATGTTGTTCCCCCACCTGCACTGGTTGAAGACCAGATGGCTAGTGTATTGATATAATACACCATGCTTTTTTGAGAATAGTAAAGCTTCAAGCAGGAAGTCATTTAGCAAATTATAGAGGCGTTCTTAAGGTGTCCATCCATCTAGTGATTTGGATAATTTTATGTAATTAAATTAAAACTGGTGTCACAACAAGCCTGCCCAATCAATGAATCAACAGATTCTGAGCCAAAACCAATATCACAATCGAGCAAGCTGTAACATTTCAGACCAATGTTGTCGATCAGGTGCGTGGAGGAAAAGGCGTGTAACATCACACATACAACAGCCATGTGCAACATGAATGCAGAACCAGGAGCAGCTGCAGGGGAGCAGATTAACATTTGGATGGGACAGCAATGGAGAGGATGAGGCAGTGTCATAAGGTTGTTCAGTAATCAGTCTGCAGTGTATGGGCAGCCAATAGATCTCTCTCTGATCAGAGAGGGATCTGTATCTTGGTCGATCTGCCCATACAGCATAAAGTGGCAGTGCAGCAGTTAATGAAAATAATATAGTAAACGTTGAAACAGTGCAATAGTAAAATACAGTCATACAAGATAAAAAACAAACAAATATAAATCACTGAGCAGCCAAACGGCTGAACAGCGGAGAAAGTGCTATGTACAAATAAAGCAATACCAGCCAGAGTGAGCAATGCAGAAAGCATTGTATAAACAAAGTGAGAACGGTGTGCCGTTACCTGCATCAGGCACAGTGAATGAGAAGCAAAAACGCAATGGAATGTGTGCTCTAAAGAGGAGGGGAGGGGGAGTGCAGAGAAGAGTGTCTTACCAAAAGATTAATGACACCAGACCTCCACGTGCAACATGAGCAGAGCCATGGGCGCGGGACAGAGGCAGAGACAGATGACGTCGCAGCCACTACAGAGGATGAATGACTCGGTACTTAGGCAGCCTGCAGAATACAGCTATGCTGCAAACAGGCTGCGTGCTCGGCTGAACAGACCCTCATGCTATCTAAACAGAGAGCGTGGCTGGGTGAGATATACTGCACTCCTGTAAATACACGTCTGGCAGATACCTCGGTTCTTGTTTGAACGGAACAGAGGCTTCTGTGCGCCGGACCGATCCTCACTGTTCATTAACCGAGACAACACCGAATCCCACCAGCATCATGACTTACCGCCAGAACTACAACAAGGAGAGCAAGGCTGGAGTCAACCACATTGTGAACACGCTCCTCCATCACTCAGGTTCGCCATATAGCAGCGCTAGGACCCTGGTGACACCACACCACGTGACCGAAGTGCGGGTCGGGTCGGCGAGGTCTCCGATTGGCCGGTGGGTGGTGCAGACACGCATTAATTTGTGGAAGACGCTGACTCATCCCGCCCAGTACACTGTGAGCTTGAAAAGTGTCCCCTGCTCATGGCTTTGCGGCGGCCATTTTCTTGAGGATCGCCGCTCAGAGAAAGTGTAAATACTCAGAAAAAAGGCGGTGGTGGGGTTTCAAAACAGGCGGGCGGGGGCTCAAAACAGCCGGGCGGCCCGCCCACTTAATAAGTCCTGGGGAGAACACTGGTGATGAAGGAAGAGAGTAGACTTTGAGGACCTGGTGAGATCTCGCTCCTCTCCATTCCTCAGTGTGTGTGTTACACAAGGTTTAGTGAAGGGTTACAGTGATGAGGGAAGAGAGTAGACTGAGGATCTGGTGAGATCTCGCTCCTCTCTATTCCTCACAGTGTGTGTTACACAAGGTTTAGTGAAGGGTTAGGGTGATGAAGGAAGAGAGTAGACTGAGGATCTGGTGAGATCTCGCTCCTCTCCATTCCTCAGTGTGTGTGTTACACAAGGTTTAGTGAAGGGTTAGGGTGATGAAGGTAGAGAGTAGACTGAGGACCTGGTGAGATCTCGCTCCTCTCCATTCCTCAGTGTGTGTGTTACACAAGGTTTAGTGAAGTGTTAGGGTGATGAGGGAAGAGAGTAGACTGAGGATCTGGTGAGATCTCGCTCCTCTCCATTTCTCAGTGTGTGTGTTACACAAGGTTTAGTGAAGGGTTAGGGTGATGAGGGAAGAGAGTAGACTGAGGACCTGGTGAGATCTCGCTCCTCTCCATTCCTCAGTGTGTGTGTTACACAAGGTTTAGTGAAGTGTTAGGGTGATGAGGGAAGAGAGTAGACTGAGGACCTGGTGAGATCTCGCTCCTCTCCATTCCTCAGTGTGTGTGTTACACAAGGTTTAGTGAAGTGTTAGGGTGATGAGGGAAGAGAGTAGACTGAGGATCTGGTGAGATCTCGCTCCTCTCCATTCCTCAGTGTGTGTGTTACACAAGGTTTAGTGAAGGGTTAGGGTGATGAAGGTAGAGAGTAGACTGAGGATCTGGTGAGATCTCGCTCCTCTCTATTCCTCACAGTGTGTGTTACACAAGGTTTAGTGAAGGGTTAGGGTGATGAAGGAAGAGAGTAGACTGAGGATCTGGTGAGATCTCGCTCCTCTCCATTCCTCAGTGTGTGTGTTACACAAGGTTTAGTGAAGGGTTAGGGTGATGAAGGTAGAGAGTAGACTGAGGACCTGGTGAGATCTCGCTCCTCTCCATTCCTCAGTGTGTGTTACACAAGGTTTAGTGAAGTGTTAGGGTGATGAGGGAAGAGAGTAGACTGAGGATCTGGTGAGATCTCGCTCCTCTCCATTCCTCAGTGTGTGTGTTACACAAGGTTTAGTGAAGGGTTAGGGTGATGAGGGAAGAGAGTAGACTGAGGACCTGGTGAGATCTCGCTCCTCTCCATTCCTCAGTGTGTGTGTTACACAAGGTTTAGTGAAGTGTTAGGGTGATGAGGGAAGAGAGTAGACTGAGGACCTGGTGAGATCTCGCTCCTCTCCATTCCTCACAGTGTGTGTGTTACACAAGGTTTAGTGAAGGGTTAGGGTGATGAGGGAAGAGAGTAGACTGAGGACCTAGTGAGATCTCGCCCCTCTCCATTCCTCAGTGTGTGTGTTACACAAGGTTCAGTGAAGGGTTAGGGGGATGAGGGAAGAGAGTAGACTTTGAGGACCTGGTGAGATCTCGCTCCTCTCCATTCCTCACAGTGTGTGTGTTACACAAGGTTTAGTGAAGGGTTACAGTGATGAAGGAAGAGAGTAGACTGAGGACCTGGTGAGATCTCGCTCCTCTCCATTCCTCAGTGTGTGTGTGTTACACAAGGTTTAGTGAAGGGTTAGGGTGATGAGGGAAGAGAGTAGACTGAGGATCTGGTGAGATCACGCTCCTCTCCATTCCTCAGTGTGTGTGTTACACAAGGTTCAGTGAAGGGTTAGGGTGATGAGGGAAGAGAGTAGACTGAGGATCTGGTGAGATCTCGCTCCTCTCCATTCCTCAGTGTGTGTTACACAAGGTTCAGTGAAGGGTTACAGTGATGAAGGAAGAGAGTAGACTGAGGATCTGGTGAGATCTCGCTCCTCTCAATTCCTCACAGTATGTGTGTTACACAAGGTTTAGTGAAGGGTTACAGTGATGAGGGAAGAGAGTAGACTGAGGATCTGGTGAGATCTCGCTCCTCTCCATTCCTCAGTGTGTGTGTTACACAAGGGTTAGTGAAGGGTTAGGGTGATGAAGGAAGAGAGTAGACTTTGAAGATCTGGTGAGATCTCGCTCCTCTCCATTCCTCAGTATGTGTGTTACACAAGGTTTAGTGAAGGGTTAGGGTGATGAGGGAAGAGAGTAGACTGAGGACCTGGTGAGATCTCGCTCCTCTCCATTCCTCAGTGTGTGTTACACAAGGTTTAGTGAAGGGTTACAGTGATGAGGGAAGAGAGTAGACTGAGGATCTGGTGAGATCTCGCTCCTCTCCATTCCTCACAGTGTGTGTTACACAAGGTTTAGTGAAGGGTTAGGGTGATGAGGGAAGAGAGTAGACTGAGGACCTGGTGAGATCTCGCTCCTCTCCATTCCTCAGTGTGTGTGTTACACAAGGTTTAGTGAAGGGTTAGGGGGATGAGGGAAGAGAGTAGACTGAGGACCTGGTGAGATCTCGCTCCTCTCCATTCCTCAGTGTGTGTGTGTTACACAAGGTTTAGTGAAGGGTTAGGGTGATGAGGGAAGAGAGTAGACTGAGGACCTGGTGAGATCTCGCTCCTCTCCATTCCTCAGTGTGTGTTACACAAGGTTCAGTGAAGGGTTAGGGGGATGAGGGAAGAGAGTAGACTTTGAGGATCTGGTGAGATCTCGCTCCTCTCCATTCCTCAGTGTGTGTGTTACACAAGGTTTAGTGAAGGGTTAGGGTGATGAAGGAAGAGAGTAGACTTTGAGGATCTGGTGAGATCTCGCTCCTCTCCATTCCTCAGTGTGTGTTACACAAGGTTCAGTGAAGGGTTAGGGTGATGAGGGAAGAGAGTAGACTGAGGATCTGGTGAGATCTCGCTCCTCTCCATTCCTCAGTGTGTGTTACACAAGGCTTAGTGAAGGGTTAGGGTGATGAAGGTAGAGAGTAGACTTTGAGGATCTGGTGAGATCTGATGAGATCTCGCTCCTCTACATTCCTCAGTGTGTGTTACACAAGGTTCAGTGAAGGGTTAGGGTGATGAGGGAAGAGAGTAGACTGAGGATCTGGTGAGATCTCGCTCCTCTCCATTCCTCAGTATGTGTGTTACACAAGGTTTAGTGAAGGGTTAGGGGGATGAGGGAAGAGCGTAGACTGTGAGGATGTGGTGAGATCTCGCTCCTCTCCATTCCTCAGTGTGTGTTACACAAGGTTTAGTGAAGGGTTGGGGTGATGAGGGAAGAGAGTAGACTTTGAGGATCTGGTGAGATCTCGCTCCTCTCCATTCCTCACAGTGTGTTTGTTTTTTCACAGCCGGTGAAGAAAAAGAAGATAAAGCGAGAGGTGAAGATCCTGGAGAATTTGAGAGGCGGCACCAATATCATCCGACTCCTGGACACCATAAAGGACCCCGTGGTGAGTGCTGTGGAGTCATGGCGGCTGCTTCCTGTGGGCGGGAGCTTCATAGTCAGAATCTCACAGAAGCCAGGCCAGGCCAAAAACATCTCTATGGAACGATGTGGGGGAGGGGGGTGTGTGTGATATGATGTGGGGGAGGGGTGTGTGTGTGATATGATGTGGGGGAGGGGGTGTGTGTGTGTGATACGAATTAAAGGGTACCCGAGACGGATGTAAAGAAAAGTGCTATACATACCTGGGGCTTCCTCCAGCTCCCTTCAGGCCAATTAGTCCCTCGCTGTCCTCCACCACCCGGATCTTCTGCTATGAGTCCTGGTAATTCAGCCAGTCAGCGCAGTCCGGCCACGTGCCGCTCCTACAGCCAGGAGCGTTCTGCACCTGCGCAATAGTGCTGCACAGGTGTAGTACGCTCCCAGCGGCGGAGTGTGTGCATGCGCACTACACCAGACTGGCTCACGTACCTGGACTCATAGCAGAAGATCTAGGTGGCGGAGGAGGACCGCGAGGGACTGACTAGCCTGAAGGGGCTGGAGGAAGCCCGAGTTATGTATAAAACTTAAATTTCTTCTCTCTCAGGTTTACTTTGTTACACAGTAGTACTATACTCTACATATGCTCTCCCCACAGAGCTGCAGGGAATCCACTGAGAATATTGTGCACATTGAACACAGAGGTGTTGTCTGTCACCCATAAACCTTGTTCAGATTGTGCATGAAGAATGTGTAATAGAGGAAGAATCTCCTCATTCCACTACAGAGTACCAGCACATCACTCTTACATGTGCCCACAGTCACATTGCCTAGGGCCTGATCCATGTTCAGATTGTGGATTGTGCATGAAGAATGTGTAATAGAGGAGGAATCTCCTCATTCCCCTGCAGAATACCTGCACATCACTCTTACATGCACCCACAGTTACATTGCCTAGGGCCTGATCCTTGGTCAGATTGTGCATGAAGAATGTGTAATAGAGGAAGAATAGCCTCGTTCTCCTGCAGAGTACCTGCACATCACTCTTACATGTACCCACAGTTACATTGCCTAGGGCAGCGTTGGTGAACCTATGGCACGTGTAGCCGAATCTGCTGGCACGCCAACGCTGCTGCGCTATGAACTGCATGAACTGGCCGCAGCGTCTACTAGACGCAGCGCCAGTTCATAGCCCGCAGCCCCGCTCCAGCCTGCAGTCTCCTGGGAGGCAGAGCAGGGCTATAGGAAGATGGCGTCCGAAGCCCTGTACTGGAGACTATTTGTGTCTCCAGTACAGGGCTTCGGGCGCCATCTTCCCGTAGCCCTGCTCTCTGCCTGTCAGCGCGGGAGACTGCAGGAGGATCGTCCGGGGAGCTGCGCGAGAGGAGACTTCTGTCAGGTGAGTACATTCCTTTTATTGCAGGTGAAATGTGGCCCACATTGCATTATTTTCTGCTGAAATGTGGCCCACTGTGTTTATTTTCTGCTGAAATGTGGCCCACTGTGTTTATTTTCTGCTGAAATGTGGCCCACTGTGTTTATTTTCTGCTGAAATGTTGCCCACATTGCATTATTTTCTGGTGAAATGTGGTCCACTGTGGTTTTCTGGTGAAATGTGGCCCACTGGTTTTCTGGTGAAATGTGGCCCACTGGTTTTCTGGTGAAATGTGGCCCACTGTGTTTATTTTCTGCTGAAATGCTGCCCACTGTTTATTTTCTGGTGAAATGTGGCCCACTGCATTTATTTTCTGCTGAAATGCTGCCCACTGTCTTCTGGTGAAATGTGGCCCACTGCGTTTTTCTGGTGAAATGTTGCCCACATTGCCTTATTTTCTGGTGAAATGTGGCCCACATTGCATTATTTTCTGGTGAAATGTGGCCCACTACGTTAATTTTCTGCTGAAATGCTGCCCACTGTCTTCTGGTGAAATGTGGCCCACTGCGTTTTTCTGGTGAAATGTTGCCCACATTGCCTTATTTTCTGGTGAAATGTTGCCCACATTGCATTATTTTCTGGTGAAATGCTGCCCGCTGCTTATTTTCTGGTGAAATGCTGCCCGCTGCTTATTTTCTGGTGAAATGTGGCCCACTGTGTTTTCTGCTGAAATGCGGCCCACTGCTTATTTTCTGCTGAAATGTTGCCCACATTGCATTATTTTCTGGTGAAACTACTGTGTTTTCTGGTGAAATTTTGCCCATTGCGTTTATTTTCTGGTGAAATGTGGCCCACTGTGTTTATTTTCTGGGGAAATGTTGCCCACATTGCCTTATTTTCTGGTGAAATGTGGCCCACATTGCATTATTTTCTGCTAAAATGCTGCCCACTGTGTTTATTTTCTGCTGAAATGCTGCCCACTGCGTTTTTCTGCTGAAATGTGGCCCACTGTGTTTTTCTGCTGAAATGTTGCCCACATTGCATTATTTTCCAGTGAAATGTGGCCCACATTGCATTATTTCCTGGTGAAATGTGGCCCACGTTGCATTATTTTCTGCTGAAATGCTGCCCACTGCTTATTTTCTACTGAAATGTGGCCCACTGTGTTTATTTTCTGCTGAAATGCTGCCCGCTGCTTATTTTCTGGTGAAATGTGGCCCACTGCGTTTATTTTCTGCTGAAATGTGGCCCACTGCGTTTATTTTCTGCTGAAATGTGTCCCACATTGCGTTATTTTCTGCTGAAATGTAGCCCACATTGTGTGATTTTTCTGGTGTCCAGGGTAACTGTTGCTGCATTTATTATTTAATGGTCATAGTTGGCTATATGTGCTGCTTTGGGGTTACAGTATACTAATAAATAGCATCACACAGTTTCTGCACACCCATGATGCGAATCGTCGTTTCACCACATCATGGCGGAAACACTGCTTTCTTATGCCTCGCTGTTACATCATTACGTTAGCTCTGCCAATACAATGTCATGGCCTGCACATTTTTCCCCCCCTTTCCACACTCAGTGATAAATAAGTCGATGTTAGGTTGCAGTTTGGGCACTCGGCCTCTGAAAGGTTAGCCATCACTGGCCTAGGGCCTGATCCATGTTCAGATTGTGCATGAAGAATGTGTAATATAGGAAGAATCTCCTCATTCCCCTGCAGAGTACCTGCACATCACTCTTACATGTACCCACAGTTACATTGCCTAGGGCCTGATCCATGTTCAGATTGTGCACGTAGAATGTGTAATAGAGGAAGAATCCCCTCATACCCCTGCAGAGTATCTGCACATCACTCTTACATGTACCCACACTTACATTGCCTAGGGCCTGATCCATGTTCAGATTGTACATGAAGAATGTGTAATAGAGGAAGAATCTCCTCATTCTCCTGCAGAGTACCTGCACATCACTCTTACATGTACCCACAGTTACATTGCCTAGGTCCTGATCCATGTTCAGATTGTACATGAAGAATGTGTAATAGAGGAAGAATCTCTTCATTCTCCTGCAGAGTACCTGCACATCACTCTTACATGTACCCACAGTTACATTGCCTAGGGCCTGATCCATGTTCAGATTGTACATGAAGAATGTGTAATAGAGGAAGAATCCCCTCATTCCCCTGCAGAGTACGTGCACATCACTCTTACATGCACCCACACTTACATTGCCTAGGGCCTGATAGATGTTCTTTGTTCCTGTCTTCTACAAGTGCTTTTACCAAGGACTAGTTTTAGTCTATGACTAACAGTATTAGAGGCAGAAGATCAGCCGGCTAGCCAGGTAACTGGTATTGTTTAAACGGGAATAAATATGGCAGCCTCCGTATCCCTCTCACTTCAGTTGTCTTTTAAAATTGCTAAGCGTTGGCAGTTAAGAGACGAATTTCACGTTACATACTTTCAATCAACAAGATTGTAATATGCAAACTAGAGGAGTCGGAGTCAGTGGAATCCTAAACTGAGGAGTCTGAGTTGGTGCATTTTTGTACGGACTTCACAGCCCTGAGCTCCGCAAGGTGGGACAACATACACCTTTGATCCCTTTTAGGCCTTTTTTTACACTAGCAGGCTAAACCTGCATTGCGTTACTCTATTTTGCTGCAAGGGGCCGCAAAAACAATGAAAGTCAATGGGACATTTCATGCTTAATGCGGTCAGTTGCGTTGCACTGTAAGTGCTCGATCCCCCTGCGTGGCCGACACGGGCAACAGCATGTTACAGTAACTGATACAGCCAGACTTCTGTGGCGGTGGAAGGCATTGAAGTCAATTTAAAAAATGTTGGTGGAGCGGCGCGCATGCACGGACCAACGGAAATACAACGGAATATCCCGGAACTCCCAGTGACATGCTCCCTGTCCAGCAGGAAGTACATCACTGGGGGAGGGGCATGTGGGGGTTGGCCCTATGCATAAGACCCTGTTGTACTTTGCTGCAGGGTGATGATATTATGCGATGTGGCGGGAGCGAGGTATTGCACCGCAAAGCACACTGTAAGTGTGAAACCGACCTCAAAGTAAACGTATCATTAATGGGAGAGAGATTCACATGCTTACCTAAAAGCTTTGAGGAAGCCGTTTAACGGCGAATCGCGATAGCGTCAGGTAAGGGCTCCCTTGGGCTTTCTTGGAAGGATCTGTTACACTCTGACTGTTTATCCTCCCAGCTGTGGAATCGTATTACACTGTTGTGCTATTTTCCTATTCAGATGCACATAGTTCTTTTCATTCAGCGCTGCACTTTAAGGTACGTACTACTGGCGGCAACGACTGGTCCGTCAGACCCTCCCGCTGGGCGGACGTTCAACCGACAGTAGCACATGTGTACGCTGAGCGGATCGTTCAGAAACAGCCTTATCAGTCCGCCGACAGTGCGTTTACACGAGCTGCTGTCGGCTGAACGTCCGCCCAGCGGGAGGGTCTGACGGACCAGTCATTGCCGCCGCTAGTGCGTGTGTACGTGCGTGCCTTTTAGTTTGACTTGTAATAATTCTGTTACACTCTGACCTTGTATGCTGTATCTTGATGTTTTGTATTTCACTATTTATTGTTAAATGTGTGTTTGCTTATGGTCATTTATTTATTTCTTGCACTAGCACTGTGACACTTTATTCCCTCTTTGAGGGCCTTGTTAGGATTGTGATAATTAGATATAATATTGATACGTGTGCCCTACCTCCAGATAGGTTTGATTTTAAGTGTTTTGATGTAACTTTTCAAATAACGATGTGATTTATATTTTGGCCTTATCAGTTTGGTGCGGTGTTCGGTGGTCTTTTTCTTGTATTGTTTGCAGAATTGTCGATCCCGTCAGGAAACGGGAAATTGCTGCGTGTATGGCCTGCTTACTACCCTTTATATAACCCCTGTATTTTGCTCTATTTCCTGCAGTCCAAGACCCCAGCGCTGGTGTTTGAGTACATCAATAACACAGACTTCAAGGTGAGTAAATTGTGTGCCGCAGTTTGGTGTTCCTTCAGTAAAGAGGCCCTGTAGTGACATATAGCAGAATGCAGTAAAGAGGTCCTGTAGTGACATATAGCAGCATGCAGTAAAGAGGCCCTGTAGTGACATATAGCGGAATGCAGTAAAGAGGCCCTGTAGTGACATATAGCAGAATGCAGTAAAGAGGCCCTGTAGTGACATATAGCAGAATGCAGTAAAGAGGCCCTGTAGTGACATATAGCAGAATGCAGTAAAGAAGCCCTGTAGTGACATATAGCAGAATGCAGTAAAGAGGCCCTGTAGTGACCTATATCAGAATGCAGTAAAGAGGCCCTGTAGTGACATATAGTAGAACGCAGTAAAGAGGCCCTGTAGTGACATATAGCGGAATGCAGTAAAGAGGCCCTGTAGTGACATATAGCAGAATGCAGTAAAGAGGCCCTGTAGTGACATATAGCAGAATGCAGTAAAGAGGTCCTGTAGTGACATATAGCAGAATGCAGTAAAGAGGCCCTGTAGTGACATATAGCAGAATGCAGTAAAGAGGCCCTGTAGTGACCTATATCAGAATGCAGTAAAGAGGCCCTGTAGTGACATATAGTAGAACGCAGTAAAGAAGCCCTGTAGTGACATATAGCAGAATGCAGTAAAGAGGCCCTGTAGTGACATATAGCAGAATGCAGTAAGGAGGCCTTGTAGTGACATATAGCAGAATGCAGTAAAGAGGCCATGTAGTGACATATAGCAGAATGCAGTAAGGAGGCCTTGTAGTGACATATAGCAGAATGCAGTAAAGAGGCCATGTAGTGACATATAGCAGAATGCAGTAAAGAGGCCATGTAGTGACATATAGCAGAATGCAGTAAATAGGCCCTGTAGTGACATATAGCAGAATGCAGTAAGGAGGCCTTGTAGTGACATATAGCAGAATGCAGTAAAGAGGCCATGTAGTGACATATAGCAGAATGCAGTAAATAGGCCCTGTAGTGACATATAGCAGAATGCAGTAAATAGGCCCTGTAGTGACATATAGCAGAATGCAGTAAAGAGGCCCTGTAGTGACATATAGCAGAATGCAGTAAAGAGGCCCTGTAGTGACATATAGCAGAATGCAGTAAAGAGGCCCTGTAGTGACATATAGCAGAATGCAGTAAAGAGGCCCTGTAGTGACATATAGCAGAATGCAGTAAATAGGCCCTGTAGTGACATATAGCAGAATGCAGTAAAGAGGCCCTGTATTGACATATAGCAGAATGCAGTAAATAGGCCCTGTAGTGACATATAGCAGAATGCAGTAAAGAGGCCCTGTAGTGACATATAGCAGAATGCAGTAAATAGGCCCTGTAGTGACATATAGCAGAATGCAGTAAGGAGGCCCTGTAGTGACATATAGTAGAACGCAGTAAAGAAGCCCTGTAGTGACATATAGCAGAATGCAGTAAAGAGGCCCTGTAGTGACATATAGTAGAACGCAGTAAAGAGGCCCTGCAGTGACATATAGCAGAATGCAGTAAAGAGGCCCTGTAGTGACATATAGCAGAATGCAGTAAAGAGGCCCTGCAGTGACATATAGCAGCATGCAGTAAAGAGGCCCTGTAGTGACATATAGTAGAATGCAGTAAAGAGGCCCTGTAGTGACATATATAGCAGAATGCAGTAAAGAGGCCCTGTAGTGACACATAGCAGAGTGCAGTAAAGAGGCTCTGTAGTGACATATAGCAGGATGCAGTAAAGAGGCCCTGTAGTGACATATAGTAGAATGCAGTAAAGAGGCCCTGTAGTGACATATAGCAGGATGCAGTAAAGAGGCCCTGTAGTGACATGTAGCAGAATGCAGTAAAGAGGCCCTGTAGTGACATATAGCAGAATGCAGTAAAGAGGCCCTGTACTGACATATAGCAGAATGCAGTAAAGAGGCCCTGTAGTGACATATGGCAGAATGCAGTAAAGAGGCCCTGTAGTGACATATAGCAGAATGTAGTAAAGAGGCTCTGTAGTGACATATAGCAGAATGCAGTAAAGAGGCCCTGTAGTGACATGTAGCAGAATGCAGTAAAGAGGCCCTGTAGCGACATATACAGTGATGTGAAAAACTATTTGCCCCCTTCCTGATTTCTTATTCTTTTGCATGTTTGTCACACTTAAATGTTTCTGCTCATCAAAAACCGTTAACTATTAGTCAAAGATAACATAATTGAACACAAAATGCAGTTTTAAATGATGGTTTTTATTATTTAGTGAGAAAAATAAACTCAAAACCTACATGGCCCTGTGTGAAAAAGAAATTGCCCCCTGAACCTAATAACTGGTTGGGCCACCCTTAGCAGCAATAACTACAATCAAGCGTTTGCGATAACTTGCAACAAGTCTTTTACAGCGCTCTGGAGGAATTTTGGCCCACTCATCTTTGCAGAATTGTTATAATTCAGCTTTATTGGAGGGTTTTCTAGCATGAACCGCCTTTTTTAGGTCATGCCACAACATCTCAATAGGATTAAGGTCAGGACTTTGACTAGGCCACTCCAAAGTCTTCATTTTGTTTTTCTTCAGCCATTCACAGGTGGATTTGCTGGTGTGTTTTGGGTCATTGTCCTGCTGCAGCACCCAAGATCGCTTCAGCTTGAGTTGACGAACAAATGGCCGGACATTCTCCTTCAGGATTTTTTGGTAGACAGTAGAATTCATGGTTCCATCTATCACAGCAAGCCTTCCAGGTCCTGACGCAGCAAAACAACCCCAGACCATCACACTACCACCACCATATTTTACTGTTGGTATGATGTTCTTTTGCTGAAATGCTGTGTTACTTCTACGCCAGATGTAACGGGACACGCACCTTCCAAAAAGTTTAACTTTTGTCTCGTCGGTCCACAAGGTATTTTCCCAAAAGCCTTGGCAATCATTGAGATGCTTTTTAGCCAAACTGAGACGAGCCTTAATGTTCTTTTTGCTTAAAAGTGGTTTGCGCCTTGGATATCTGCCATGCAGCCCGTTTTTGCCCAGTCTCTTTCTTATGGTGGAGTCGTGAACACTGACCTTAATTGAGGCAAGTGAGTCCTGTAGTTCTTTAGATGTTGTCCTGGTGTCTTTTGTGGCCTCTCGGATGAGTTTTCTCTGCACTCTTGGGGTAATTTTGGTCGGCCGGCCACTCCTGGGAAGGTTCATCACTGTTCCATGTTTTTGCCATTTGTGGATAATGGCTCTCACTGTGGTTCGCTGGAGTCCCAAAGCTTTAGAAATGGTTTTATAACCTGTACCTGACTGATAGATCTCAATTACTTTTGTTCTCATTTGTTCCTGAATTTCTTTGGATCTTGGCATGATGTCTAGCTTTTGAGGTGCTTTTGGTCTACTTTGTGTCAGATAGCTCCTATTTAAGTGATTTCTTGATTGAAACAGGTGTGGCAGTGATCAGGCCTGGGGGTGACTACAGAAATTGAACTCAGGTGTGATAAACCACAGTTAAGTTATTTTTTAACAAGGGGGGCAATCACTTTTTCACACAGGGTCTTGTAGTTTTGGAGTTTTTTTTTCTCACTAAATAATAAAAACCATCATTTAAAACTGCAGTTTGTGTTCAATTATGTTATCTTTGACTAATAGTTAACGGTTTTTGATGAGCAGAAACATTTAAGTGTGACAAACATGCAAAAGAATAAGAAATCAGGAAGGGGGCAAATAGTTTTTCACATCACTGTAAATAGCGTCGGCACCAATCGACGATACTGAAGAATAATTAAGTGTGCAGAAACAGATCCAAAACACCATACATGTAACTTAAAGTGACCCAGAGATGAATAAAACCCCCTTTTTTTTCTTTTACTTACCCGGGGCTTCCTCCAGCCCCAGAAGCATGGATGCGTCCCTCGCTGTCCTCCGTTAAGGCGCAATCTGCTCTGGTAAGCGGCTGTGTGACATCAGCAGGGGGCTTTCCGCGCATGCGCAGACCTTCTGCACTAGCGCAGGAGGCCCTGGCTGATGTCACTCACTGACTGAGCCGCGTACCGGGGTTTCGTTGTGGCTATATGGAGGATTCCAGGCGGACCGTGGGGGGGGGGGACGCATCCATGCTTCTGGGGCCGGAGGAAGCCCCCCGGTAAGTAAAAAAAAAAAAGGGGGGGGGGGGGTTATTCATCTCTGGGTCACTTTAAGAAAAGATTGATCTGGACAAAATTGCACCACTATAATGTAAGCAAAAATGATTCATCTTTATTACATAGCAAAGGTCAATAACAAAATAAAGGGCGGCGCACTGGTACAACAAGTCTGACATCAAATTTGTGAAATAGTACAATAGTCCGCTACTAGCTCATGAATATTCATATTAAGCAATGTACAAACTGCATATTGGATGCAAAAACTAAGCTCAGAAATACCCCACAGTGATGAATAATATTATTGCACATTTGATCAGTAAAGGTACCCAACAAACAAGGCGACCGTGAGAGGAAAGGTGACTAGATAGGAAGAGTGTATAAAGTGTGCCCGGAAGGGCCAGTGAGAAGTATCTGAACCACGGGGTATAGCGTGTAGGACTGGGCTGGAAAACTCTCTGCCCAGCAGGAAACACAGTGTTTGGGATAAGACAGCGTGTGAAGGAGGGTGAGAATGGGTGGAGCTTACCAGAGGACGAGATACATAGAGCACAGCGGGCCACCCGACGCCATCGCGATTCGCTGCTACACATCAGCTTCCAGCTTCTTCCGGTCCGAAGAAGCTGCTGTATAGCGGCGAATCGTGACGGCAAACATTTAAAACTTCATGCGATTCCTGCAAGTTTCCTCCTTGTGTTCCTAGCGCCCAGCGAAAATCTGATCTCGGTTGTGATTTGCAGTGGAGTCGGTACAAAAGTCTTCCGACTCCTCAGTTTATGAAACCTCTGACTCCAACTCCGGGTTCCCAAAATGGTTTCCGACTCCGACTTCTTAGTCTAATACTTACCAGGGCTGTGGAGTTTGTATAAAAATAATCCGACTCAGACTCCTCAGTTTATGAAATCACCGACTCCGGGTACCCAAAATTGCTCCGACTCCTCGACTCCACAGCCCTGGTGTAGAAGAAGCGTAAGACACTATTGCTGCACAGATCCGCGGTTAGGTTAATCACTCACCCGTGATCCAGTAATGTCAAACTCCACCCCCCTCTCAGCAAAACCGCCGTGGCTTCAAGCTGTGGCCACCCGAACCTGTGTCACCTCTGCCTGCCCCACCTCAGCAGCCGTGGCCTAAAAGAAATAGTTGCGGCTGTCATACAGATGAAGGTATAGGGGGAGGAGTTTCTGACCATTAATTGCAGGTGAGTGATTAGCCCTACCACCCGCTGATCTGTGCAGCAGTAATACAGGAGTAATCCGCAATTCTCTAACAGACCTTTTTATTCTCTTTACAGCAATTATATCAGATCCTGACAGATTATGATATTCGATATTACATGTATGAGCTGCTAAAGGTGAGCGTCTGCCTGTCTTATGTGCTGATAACATTGTATGTATTGCTTTATTACAGCTCGACTCTCATGTATGTGGTCAGTGGAGGATTGAAGTGTATGGACACCTGCTCCACCACCTGCACCATCTCACGTTTATGGAAATTAATCTACCCAGCTGCTGTTCTGTAGTCCCCGAAGTCCTGGTCATATGGCCTGTGTGTCTGTGTGCAATACCTCTATAGGTCAGCTCCCCTGAGGTTCCCTGATGACCCCCCACACTCCTGGGCAGATCTATTCTCCTGGGTGGCTGAGGGTGATTGTCTAGGACCACTACATCATCAACGCCTCTGCTGTGCAAGCTGTTATCCTCCTGCTCAGCCACAGTTTGGAGATAAGACATGTTTTGAAAGAGATCTTGAGGCGGGTATTTAAAATCTTAAGAGCCCACAGAGGCGTGTCCTGTGCATGATGACATGCCTTTGTGTCTCTGTATGGCCGCCTCTAGTTGTCGTCCCCCCCCCCCCCCCCGGTTGAAAGCGCCAGTCTAGCGACAATCTCCTTGTCGCTAGCCTTCTGTTTACCTGCAGCCTGTCATTCATTCTTGGCTCCCCCGCCTCTGTCCCAGCCGCTACCCTCCTCCTGTGAGTTTCCTCCAATAGGAAGCTAAGCCGCAACCTGGGAGGTACTTCCTGGATCACGGCTTAGCTTCCATTTGGAGGAAACTCACAGGAGGCGGGCAGAGGCGGGGTCAGAGGCTGGGGAGCGCGCATTGAATGACATACAGAAGGTAAATAGACAGCAAGGAGACTGTCGCTAGCTGGGCACTTTTTACAGGGGGGGACAGCAGACGAGGGAGGGGGTGGCGGGACTAGAGGCAGCCATAGCGAGACAGGGGCATGTCATTGTGCACAGGACACGCCTCTGTGGGCTCTTAAGATTTTAAATACCCGCCTCAGGTTCTCTTTAAAGCTGACCTGAACTCAAAACTTCCTCTCTGCTCTAAAAGACACGCAACAGCATAATAACCTTTACAGAAAAACATTTATTTGTTACAGCTGATACAAATCCTTAAATAATTCTGCAGTGTGTCCACTTTCTGCTTTCATGGAGGCAGACAAATGTAATGTCCCAAATATGTATGTAAACCTTTTTTTTTCTAAAATAGGTCCCTATATTTACCCCATTTTTTTTTTTCTTTTTACCTGCTCTGCGTGCCTTTGCCTAACTCAGGAACTGTGCTGTGCCCGCGAGATTGGGGGAAGTTTTGTTTTTTGGTTAGCTATAGTATCAAGCTTATCTTAGCATGCAAATAACAGAAAGCTTCCTATATTGGATAAGATACAAATACTTTCATGTATTATAAGGATACCATTAACGGCCTACTTTTTATTTTATTTTTATTTTTTTTATAGGGAATCTGTAAAATGTAAAGTAACAGACATGTACCTGTTGTGTAAAGTTGCATGAAGTAGTTATTATAACGTTGCTTATCATTTGTCTCAGGCTCTGGATTACTGCCACAGTCAGGGTGTCATGCACCGCGATGTGAAACCACATAACGTCATGATTGATCACCAGCAGAAGAAGGTACTGTGACCTTTCCGGCCTTATCTGTGAATATCTGATGTCACGGGCCTTAAAGTGGACCCAAATTAAAAATACAAGATTTCAGAAATAAAATCTATTTTCTAAATTATAATAATAATAATAGCAGCCTTTTTTCAGCTGCATGATGACAAATATAAAATATTTTACATTTATTGGAGGAACCCCTCCCTTCCTTTCATATTGCCGGGACAGAATCCGGCAGACTGGTGGAGTAGGAGGTGTCTGGCAATGGAGGAATTGCTAATGGCTGCCACCTGTATAACCCTAGCTATGAAAAGGGAAGGGCGAAAAGCATGCACTGAAATGCTCATAGGCCTGAAGGAGTGTTTATTTATCTTTGTATGTGTCAGAGTGCTGCAACTAAATATTTTTAATTAAAAAAAATGTTTGGTTTGGGTCCGCTTTAATGTGCGTACACACGCCGGACTTTCTCAAACTCCCGTGGGGCGGTCGTTCTGATGACAGTTGCACATGAGTACAGGCTGTCATCGGACTGATAAGACTGGGTTTGACTGATCCGCCGAGTGGATCAGTCTGATGACAGCCTGTACTCGTGTGCAACTGTCATCAGAACGACCGCCCCGCGGGAGGGTCTGACGACCAGGAGTTTGAAAAAGTCTGGTGTGTGTACGCACCTTAAAGAAACTCTGAAGCCAATCTAAAATCTCCTTTCTACCTTCTATTTATGTTAAGCAGTATTAGTAGACCAAAAACGCCACATTCCCGCGGCAAAAGGAGGGGTTTAGACCCCCCCCCCCCAAATCCTGGGGAAAACATCTACAACTTTCAAAGTCGTGGGTTTTGCTGCCTGCAACTCTGCCTCTACTGACGTCGAACTGCTCGCGGATCTCCGCCCCTCTCTGTAAAGGAAGATTGAGAGGGGCGGGGGAAAGGCGCCGATTTGTGCAGATTGACTACAGTAGAGGCAGAGCTTCAGCGCTAAGCTCTGCCTCTTACAGGAAGTGCTGCCTGAAATTTGCGCTGAGGATTTGGGGGGGGGGGGGTCTAAACGCCTCGTTCTGCCGCGGGAATGCGGTGTTTTAGGTCTAATGATACTGCTGGCTGGATGGTGTACTGGTAACGGCTCTGCCTCTGACACAGGAGACCAGGGTTCAAATCTCGGCTCTGCCTGTTCAGTAAGCATGCACCTATTCAGTAGGAGACCTTAGGCAAGTCTTCCTAACACTGCTACTGCCTATAGAGCGCGTCCTAGTGGCTGCAGCTCTGGCGCTTTGAGTCCGCCAGGAGAAAAGTGTGATATAAATGTTTTGTCTTGTCTTTTTAACCTGGGTACAGATTCCATGATAAACGAACATACTGAATTTGGGGTTTTGTATTTTCTAGCTGCGGTTGATAGACTGGGGTCTGGCAGAGTTCTACCACCCAGCACAGGAGTACAATGTGCGCGTCGCCTCTCGTTACTTCAAGGGTCCCGAGTTGCTGGTGGATTACCAGGTAAAACGCAGCACATAAACCCATGGCATGGTCTCTAGGGCTGGTCCTCCCGAGCCATTCCCTGCAGTGGAACGTCCACTTAACATGAGTTTGGCAGCGGTTCTACTCTGTGTGACCTGCGGTGTGAGGTCTGTGATACGTGTGTCTTCAGTGCTAGATCAGGAGAATCCTAACATCCCATCTAGGGACATTTTCATGCACTATACAGAGTACCCAGACAGCCCATGACCTGGAACCACTAGGAAAATATAGAAGGGGCTGAAAGGCTGAAAACCCTTCTTACTAAAAAACAATGCTGAACATAAAGTTGCCTTCTTAAAACAGAAGGTATTTGTAATAAATCAGCTGTAATTGAGCAACTGTGGTTTCCCATGATGCTTCACTCCAAATAGGCAAATCATCTCTTTATGCCCCAGAACTGCTGGTACGGTATATAGCAAGCCTATAGCTTATACATGTTACAGAGCCGCTGGTGTATAGTGAGCCTATAGCTTATACATGTTACAGAGCCGCTGGTGTATAGTAAGCCTATAGCTTATACATGTTAGAGCTGCTGGTGTATAGTGAGCCTATAGCTTATACATGTTAGAGCCGCTGGTGTATAGTGAGCCTATAGCTTATACATGTTACTGAGCCGCTGGTGTATAGCGAGCCTATAGCTTATACATGTTACTGAGCCGCTGGTGTATAGCAATCCTATAGCTTATACATGTTACAGAGCCGCTGGTGTATAGTGAGCCTATAGCTTATACATGTTACAGAGCCGCTGGTGTATAGTGAGCCTATAGCTTATACATGTTACAGAGCTGCTGGTGTATAGTGAGCCTATAGCTTATACATGTTACAGAGCCGCTGGTGTATAGTGATCCTATAGCTTATACATGTTACAGAGCTGCTGGTGTATAGCAAGCCAATAGCTTATACATGTTACTGAGCTGCTGGTGTATAGCAATCCCATAGCTTATACATGTTACAGAGCCGCTCGTGTATAGCAATCCCATAGCTTATACATGTTACTGAGCTGCTGGTGTATAGCAATCCTATAGCTTATACATGTTACTGAGCTGCTGGTGTATAGCAAGCCTATAGCTTATACATGTTACAGAACCGCTGGTGTGTAGTAAGCCTATAGCTTATACATGTTACAGAACTGCTGGTGTATAGCGAGCCTATAGCTTATACATGTTACAGAACCGCTGGTGTATAGCAAGCCTATAGCTTATACATGTTACAGAGCCGCTGGTGTATAGCAATCCCATAGCTTATACATGTTACTGAGCTGCTGGTGTATAGCGAGCCTATAGCTTATACATGTTACTGAGCTGCTGGTGTATAGCAAGCCTATAGCTTATACATGTTACAGAACCGCTGGTGTGTAGTAAGCCTATAGCTTATACATGTTACAGAACTGCTGGTGTATAGCGAGCCTATAGCTTATACATGTTACAAAACCGCTGGTGTATAGCGAGCCTATAGCTTATACATGTTACAGAGCTGCTGGTGTATAGCAAGCCTATAGCTTATACATGTTACAGAACCGCTGGTGTGTAGTAAGCCTATAGCTTATACATGTTACAGAACCGCTGGTGTATAGCGAGCCTATAGCTTATACATGTTACAGAACCGCTGGTATATAGCGAGCCTATAGCTTATACATGTTACAGAGATGCTGGTGTATAGCAAGCCAATAGCTTATACATGTTACTGAGCTGCTGGTGTGTAGTAAGCCTATAGCTTATACATGTTACAGAACCGCTGGTGTATAGCGAGCCTATAGCTTATATATGTTACAGAACCGCTGGTGTATAGCGAGCCTATAGCTTATACATGTTACAGAACCGCTGGTGTATAGCGAGCCTATAGCTTATACATGTTACAGAACCGCTGGTGTATAGCGAGCCTATAGCTTATACATGTTACAGAGCCGCTGGTATATAGCGATCCTTTAGCTTATACATGTTACAGAGCCGCTGGTGTATAGCAAGCCAATAGCTTATACATGTTACAGAGCTGCTGGTGTATAGTGAGCCTATAGCTTATACATGTTGCAGAGCCGCTGGTGTATAGTGAGCCTATAGCTTATACATGTTACAGAGCCACTGGTGTATAGCAAGCCTATAGCTTATACATGTTACAGAGCCGCTGGTGTATAGCGAGCCTATAGCTTATACATGTTAGAGCCGCTGGTGTATAGTGAGCCTATAGCTTATACATGTTACAGAGCCGGTGGTGTATAGCAAGCCTATAGCTTATACATGTTACAGAGCCGCTGGTGTATAGTGAGCCTATAGCTTATACATGTTGCAGAGCCACTTATGTACAGGTCCTTCTCATAAAATCAGCATATTGTGATAAAGTTCATTATTTTCTGTAATGTACTGATAAACATTAGACTTTTATATATTTTAGATTCATTACACTACAACTGAAGTAGTTCAAGCCTTTTATTGTTTTAATATTGATGATTTTGGCATACAGCTCATGAAAACCCAAATTTCCGATCTCAAAAAATTAGCATATTTCATCCGACCAATAAAACAAAAGTGTTTTTAAAACAAAAAAAAGTCAACCTTCAAATAATGATGTTCAGTTATGCACTCAATACTTGGTTGGGAATCCTTTTGCAGAAATGACTGCTTCAATGTGGCGTTGCATGGAGGCAATCAGCCTGTGGCACTGCTCAGGTGTTATGGAGGCCCAGGATGCTTCGATAGCAGCCTTAAGCTCATCCAGAGTGTTGGGTCTTGCGTCTCTCAACTTTCTCTTCACAATATCCCACAGATTCTCTATGGGGTTCAGGTCAGGAGAGTTGGCAGGCCAATTGAGAACAGTAATACCATGGTCAGTAAACCATTTACCAGTGGTTTTGGCACTGTGAGCAGGTGCCAGGTCGTGCTGAAAAATGAAATGTTCATCTCCATAAAGCTTTTCAGCAGATGGAAGCATGAAGTGCTCCAAAATCTCCTGATAGCTAGCTGCATTGACCCTGCCCTTGATAAAACACAGTGGACCTACACCAGCAGCTGACATGGCACCCCAGACCATTGCTGACTGTGGGTACTTGTCATTGGACTTCAGGCATTTTGGCATTTCCCTCTCCCCAGTCTTCCTCCAGATTCTGGCACCTTGATTTCCGAATGAAATGTAAAAGTTGCTTTCATCCAAAAAAAGTACTTTGGACCACTGAGCAACAGTCCAGTGCTGCTTCTCTGTAGCCCAGGTCAGGCGCTTCTGCCGCTGTTTCTGGTTCAAAAGTGGCTTGACCTGGGGAATGCGGCACCTGTATCCCATTTCCTGCACACGCCTGTACACGGTGGCTCTGGATGTTTCTACTCCAGACTCAGTCCACTGCTTCCGCAGGTCCCCCAAGGTCTGGAATCGGTCCTTCTCCACAATCTTCCTCAGGGTCTGGTCACCTCTTCTCGTTGTGCAGCGTTTTCTGCCACACTTTTTCCTTCCCACAGACTTCCCACTGAGGTGCCTTGATACAGCACTCTGGGAACAGCCTATTGGTTCAGAAATTTCTTTCTGTGTCTTACCCTCTTGCTTGAGGGTGGCAATGATGGCCTTCTGGACAGCAGTCAGGTCGGCAGTCTTACCCATGATTGCGGTTTTGAGTAATGAACCTGGCTGGGAGTTTTTAAAAGCCTCGGGAATCCTTTGCAGCTGTTTAGAATTAATTAGTTGATTCAGATGATTAGGTTAATAGCTCGTTTAGAGAACCTTTTCATGATATGCTAATTTTTTGATAGGAATTTGAGGTTTTCATGAGCTGTATGCCAAAATCATCAATATTAAAACAATAAAAGGCTTGGAACTACTTCAGTTGTGTGTAATGAGTCTAAAATATATGAAAGTCTAATGGTGGCCATACATGGTTCGATAAAAACGTTTGATCATCCCGTTTATTCAATCTAAATGATCGAATCGACTGAAAGTTGAATATATATTTTTTTTCGAGCAAGAAATTCGAGCGATTATCCCGTTTTTTTTTTACAAAAATCAGATCGGACATGCTGGAAAAATCTGTATATTCGATCTCAATTTACCCGGGGGCCGCAGGAGGCAAAGTCAGGATGAGGCTGGGCCGCATAAGGGAGTTCACGTGTCCCCGCCGCAAAACGAGGGCTGCAGAGCCCCCAAATCGCCCGGGGGGCAATCCGCCGGCATTTCCTGGAAGGGGCAGAGCTTTCAGCTTCAGCTCTGCCCCTCCTGATGTCAATCGTGGCGGATCGCCGCCTCTGCCCGCCCCTCTCACTCTTCCTTCACAGAGAGGGGCGGGGGAGAGGCGGCGATCCATTCGGCGATTGACGTCAGGAGGGGCAGAGCTACAGCTGGAAGCTCTGCCCCTCAGCACAGTCGTGGATGTTTGCGCGGGGGATTTGGGGGGTCTGCAGCCCTTGTTTAGCGGCGGGGATGCGGCGGATTACTTGGGAGCACTGAAGCGAACTATAAGGTATGGACCCCCTGGAAACCCCGTCAGGAAATGTATTGCTCTTTCGTTTGATGCATGTAAAATTACACTACTGTTAGGTTTGCTACTAAAAGTGACATTTACCGCATTTAAAAGTATACTATTTTCCTTCGAAACTTTAAAATCGATTTTCTCAAAATCTATAAGGTCTTTTTGAAAAATTGTTTTTTCCTCTTATTCCTAATGATCTCCTTAACATATCCTGCAAATTTAGGGTTTCTAGCATTTAAGGTGGATTTGCTATTAACCATTAAAGTCGGCGGGTTTTTAAATGTGTATTTTTTTCCTTTGCAACTTTAAAATTGATTTTCTCAAAAACTATAAGGCCGATTTGAATTTTTTTTCCTCTTGTAGCCACTGGGGACCCCTACAAGCTCTGGGGCCACAAAATATTGTATCGAGGGCCGCAAATGGCCCGCGGGCCGCGAGTTTGAGACCCCTGATCTAACGGAATAATCGAACTACATTATCTAATCAGGAAAAAAAAAGGAAAATTGTACCATGTATGGCCACCTTAATGTTTATCAGTACATTACAGAAAATAATGAACTTTATCACAATATGCTAATTTTTTGAGAATGGCCTGTAAAGTAAGCCTATAGCTTATACATTAGTATTCAACAGAGGAAAAAAAGTGGTCGCGCATCTAACCAAGATGCACCTGACATTGCATAGGGCTACGTACCCTCTTAAAGGCAGGTGCATTAGAAATAATGCATCTCACAATACAAATAATGGAAGCAAATCCATGCGTTACACATTATTAACTTGTTAGGGGACCTTACCCTTGTCTTATTGAGACATCAGTTCAGTAGCAGGGACGGCTCATGCAGCCTTCTCTCGGGGTCCCCGCCCTAACCTACGTTTCATATCACCCGCCCACGCCACGCCCCTTCCCTTTTATATGGCCTGTTGCTCCCAAGGAAATGCTACTAGCATGTTCCCATATTGCTGGGTGATATGTAGCTATTGGTGGAGCTGTGTGCATCTCTGCCCGGCTCATTAACAGTCAAAAATATGCACTGCTAGTCGTAGATTCTGCCAATCAGTGACTCTTTGTGACGGGGCGGCGGTAGGCGGAACCATGCGGCCAAGAGCAGCGAGCGCTGAAAAAGACCGAAGGTACTGATGATCTGAAGATCGTCTGCACGTGAATCGCGGTTTCGGTTTTAAACCCTATTATACATGTTACAGAGCCGCTGGTGTATAGTGAGCCTATAGCTTATACATGTTACAGAGATGCTGGTGTATAGCGAGCCTATAGCTTATACATGTTACAGAGCCACCTCCCCCCAGCATGCAGACGCCTGTGAGTGATGGTTCAGCAAGCTATTGTACATTGTGTGAGTAATGTGTGTGTTCTCCTCCTCAGATGTACGATTATAGCCTGGATATGTGGAGTCTGGGCTGCATGCTAGCCAGTATGATCTTCCGCAAGGAACCATTTTTTCATGGTCAGGATAATTATGACCAGGTAAGCCGAGAATGATTATACATTGATATCTGAATCATCCATCATCAGCACAAATTACTCTGCATCCTCCTGTGTTCCCACAATCTACTCCTTACATTTCCCGGCCCCAAATTCCCTTCCCCAGCCTTTTCTTCCCTCATTCCCATTCTTCTATTACACGACTGTACCTGTGCTATCCCCCTTTCCTCCTGCACCTACCACTCTTATCTTCCCAGTCACTTGTTTTTAACTCACTCATTTCCCTCCCCCCCCCCCCCCCCTTTTCTAATACCTCATTCTCCCCCCATTTTTCCTGCTGTCCACTCAACATCATTCTGTTTCCTTCTCCTACCTTCTCTTAAAGCGAGCCCAAACTCTTGCACAGCACACAATGAAAACTTTTTATTCCACATATAGTAGCTCAAGAAATTCACTGCTCTGTGTTTTGGTTTTTGTTTAGCCACATCAGAGTGTCCAATTAGTTCTTATCAGCAAGGGGGGGCACTGCAGAGGTCAGAGGGGACAGAGAGGCCCAGAGAAGGGACTCCGAGTTGTGTGACTGACTATGTAATATGCTTCTGTCCCATTTATGAGGGCAATTCTGCCACTGGTACACGTTAACCCTTTTAATGCTCCCAGGAAAGTGAAACCAAGTTAACCGCTTCCGGACCGCGCTGATTGGCGTTCCAGACAGTGCGTAGCTTTCAATCCTGCAGTTTTCTCCGCTGCAGCCCCCTCACTCTGCTGTCTGACAGCAGAGCTCTGTGAACCAGTTAGGAGCAAATTTCATTGGCTTCTGACCCTGGCTCACATTGATGACACGGTCAGGAGTCAATGAAAGGGCTCCTGACTGGCTCACATGACTCTGCCGTCATAGAGACAGCAGAGCGAGGGGGCTTCAGCGATGGGTGAACGGTGCTAGCGCCAGGTCAGTGCGGCGTGACCTCGGTAAAAGCCATTTTTTAAAGGGGCCAGAGACCGGTACGGAAAGGGTTAAACTTCAGGTTTTTGTTTTTTTTTTCTGTCTGTTTTTGGTTTTTGTTATCATGCTGTGACTAATCTTTTAAGCCCAATGTACACGATACGATTCTTTGTACGATTCGATTACGATTCTATTTACGTTTCGATTAAATCAGACATGTCCGATCGGGATTCGATTCAATGCAATTCGATTTGCCATTGTTTTGCAATTGCAAATCGAACTGAATCGAATCCCGATCGGACATGTCAGATTTAATCGAATCGTAAATCGAATCGTACAAAGAATCGCATCGTGTAGATTGGGCTTAAAGAGAACCTGAGGTGTGTTTAAAGAATGTTATCTGCATACAGAGGCTGGATCTGCCTATACAGCCCAGCCTCTGTTGCTATCCCAAACCCCACTAAGGTCCCCCTGCACTCTGCAATCCCTCATAAATCACAGCCGTGCTGTGAGGCTGTGTTTACATCTGTAGTGTCAGTCTCAGCTGCTCCCCCGCCTCCTGCATAGCTCCGGTCCCTGCCCCCATCCCTTCCCTCCAATCAGCAGGGAGGGAAGGGATGCAGGCGGGGACTGGAGTTCTGCAGGAGGCGGGGAGAGCAGCAGACTGACACTATAGAGATAAACACAGCCAGCTCTGACAAGCTGTTTGTCAGCAGCGTGGCTGTGATTTATGAGGGATTGCAAAGTGCAGGGGGACCTTAGGGGGGTTTGGGATAGCAACAGAGGCTGGGCTGTATAGACAGATCCAGCCTCTGTATGCAGATAATATTCTTCAAACCCACCTCGGGTTCTCTTTAAGAGCAGAGCGGAAGTTCTGAGTTTAGTTGCAGTAACGTTAGGAATGTAGCTTCTGCCTAAACCCGGACACTGAGACTTTTTGTTTGTGCAGCTTGTCCGTATTGCCAAGGTCCTGGGCACAGACGACCTGTACGGTTACCTAAAGAAGTACCACATTGAGTTGGATCCCCACTTTAATGACATCCTGGGACAGTGAGTATAAATGACATCGCTATCGCCAGCACTGTGACCTTTTCAGGCTCCACCCCTCACGCATTTTCTCCCGCTCCCCCTCAGACACTCGCGGAAACGCTGGGAGAACTTCCTGCACAGCGAGAACCGCCACCTGGTGAGCGCTGAGGCGCTGGACATTCTGGATAAATTACTGCGCTACGACCATCAGCAGAGGCTGACCGCCAGGGAAGCCATGGAACACCCCTATTTCTGTGAGTCCTCTGTCAGCTTCTATGTGTCGCCCGGATATTGTGCATTGCCCCAACTCATTTGTCTGTGTGTACGCTGGCATTAATCTGGACCCCTTCCACGCAAATTGGAATCTTCCGATCCTATATTACACGGCAAGTCCTGCCAAGTGACCTCTGTAGAATGTTTGTTTACAGAGAGTTATAAAGCCAGTGAATATAATGACTGGTCTTAAAGGGCACATCAGAAGAGTTGTCCGGGGTCCCCTCTGTTGCAGATGCTGACCTCGCCAGGTCTGCATCTTCTGCGTGAGCTCAGTACTTCTGTGCAGAACGCTCCAGGACACGTGATCGCGAGCGGCTCTCGCGCAGACGATGCCGGCATCTGCAACAGAGCGGATCCCAGGACTTGGGAACTGCGGCAAGGGACAGATAGGCTGCCAGGGGCTGGAGGGAGCCCCAGGTAAGTAGATCTTGGTTTTTTTTCTTCTCGCACCAGTCCTTTAAATGCAACTATCATTAACTGTGCAAGCATAAAAAGAAAGAGTAGTCCTAAATATCTAAAAAGTAGGCGGGTCGCACACTGCAAAAGCTAAATAGTGCGCACTCTGGCTGTAACATTACAGAGCCTAGGCTAATCACAGTCCACATAAGTTCCAACACATCCAGTAATCACTACTGCTTATACTGGGAATACACAATGAGGTTTTTTGGCAGATAGACGGCTCAATAGATAATTTCCGACAGGTGCAATCTGATTTTGATCGATTTTCTCATAGAAGTGAATGGGAATCAAATGGAAAAACGATTGGAAAGTTGATAGGAATATCAATAGGCCAGTAAATCTGCTGAAAAAACTCATCGTGTATTCCCAGCATAAGGTGTCAGTTATCCAGGCTTGTCTGTCAACACATACATATGAAGAAGCTAGCGCAGTGATCTGCAACCTTGGCTATCCAGCTATTAAGGAACTACAAGTCCCACAATGCATTTGCCTTTATGAGTCATGACTGTGGCTGTCAGACTCCAGCAATGCATTGTGGGACTTGTAATTCCTTAACAGCTGGAGGGCCAAGTTTGCAGACCACTGCGCTAGCACATCCCGAGAATTATCCTTATTGTTTTCTTGCAAATAAGCCAGCGTTTCAGAGCCACACAGGGCCCCTTTATCAAGGCTGCCTGCTGGGTGCACGTCACACCTGTGAGTGTGAAGAGGAGCAGAGACTCCCCACTTAAAGGAACTCCAGTGAAAATAATGTAATTAAAAAGTGCTTCATTTTTACAATAATTATGTATAAATGATTTAGTGAGTGTTTGCCCATTGTAAAATCTTTCCTCTCCCTGATTTACATTCTGACATTTATCACTTGGTGACATTTTTACTGCTGGCAGGTGATGTCACTGGAAGGAGATGCTGCTTGCTGTTTTGGCAGTTGGAAAGAGCTGTTATTTCCCACAACGCAACAAGGCTCCCACAGTGTGATGTCAGAACCATGGTCCTGACACCACACTGTTGGAGGTGTTTCACTACAATATCAGCCATACAGAGCCACCTGATGATCGGTTTGAGAAAAAGAATCGATTTCTCATGGGAAAGGGGGTGTCAGCTGCTGATTGGGATGAAGTTCAATTCTTGGTCACGGTTTCTCTTAAACCTTTTAGCTTTACCCTGAAACGGCAGACAGATTGTTGCCTAGAGCGACGCCTTGATAAAAGGGCTCCGAACCCGTGGCTTTCATTTGCAAGATAACCATAAAGAGAATTGTCAGATGTGCTGCTTCTTCATATGCATGTGTTCAACAAGGAGCGTCATCCCCTTTTACAGCTTCAGCACTCCCTGTATAAACTTAAATGGGAACCTTTAGTGTGAGACAAAAACCTTGCATATTGTCTGTCAGCACACCTCAAAAGAAACACAAATAAAGCATCAATAGTGTAAAACCTTTAGGTAATGGCCACCGGTGTGTGCACATACAGAAAACCAAACGGTCCTGATGCTGTCACCACGGTAACATCCACTGATTGGGCAAATCTACATAAAGAGTACACAAGCTTCTCATAGCAGAAAACTGTGGCTTTAATAAACAAGCCCCTAATGAATTACCGGGGAGCAGGTGTGTATTATAACCCCACCAATTACCGGGGAGCAGGTGTGTATTATAACCCCACCAATTACCGGGGAGCAGGTGTGTAATATAACCCCACCAATTACCGGGGAGCAGGTGTGTATTATAACCCCACCAATTACCGGGGAGCAGGTGTGTAATATAACCCCACCAATTACCGGGGAGCAGGTGTGTATTATAACCCCACCAATTACCGGGGAGCAGGTGTGTATTATAACCCCACCAATTACCGGGGAGCAGGTGTGTATTATAACCCCACCAATTACCGGGGAGCAGGTGTGTAATATAACCCCACCAATTACCGGGGAGCAGGTGTGTAATATAACCCCACCAATTACCGGGGAGCAGGTGTGTATTATAACCCCACCAATTACCGGGAAGCAGGTGTGTAATATAACCCCACCAATTACCGGGGAGCAGGTGTGTAATATAACCCCACCAATTACCGGGGAGCAGGTGTGTAATATAACCCCACCAATTACCGGGGAGCAGGTGTGTATTATAACCCCACCACCTGCCAGTCTGTGCAGCAGTAATAGAGACTTAAGGTGCGTACACACATGCGACTATGGTCGTTTGAAACGATCGTTCCCCGATCGTTTCAAACAACGATCGTTTAACCTTCTGCCGCCCGCGTCACGCCAGTAGGCCCAGGACCGCCTAACGCCAATTGGCGTAAAGTCCTGGGGCTCTGTTTTGCATGAGATCGCGCGCATCTCATGCTCGGAGGGCGGAGCTCCGCCCCGCCTTCAGTCTCTGAGCGGCTATTGCTGCTCGGGAGACTGTTAGACGGCGATCACGCCGTCTATTTACTAGGTACAGTGCTGCGATGAGCAGCAGCGCTGCACTGGGGACAGCCGTGTGACACGGCTGTCCCCATGGGGGACAAGAGACAGATCGGCTCTCATAGGCAGAAGCCTATGACAGCCGATCGCCATAATTGGCTGGCTGTGGGGAGGGAGGGAGGGAGGGAATAAACTTAAAGAAACAGGGGTTTTGAACAAAAAAAACAAACAATAATTATTTTTAAAAAAATAAACATGGGGGGAGCGATCAGACCCCACCAACAGAGAGCTCTGTTGGTGGGGAGAAAAGGGAGGGGGGGAATCACTTCTGTGCTGAGTTGTGCGGCCCTGCAGCTTGGCCTTAAAGAGAATCTGTATTGTTAAAATCGCACAAAAGTAAACATACCAGTGCGTTAGGGGACATCTCCTATTACCCTCTGTCACAATTTCGCCGCTCCCCGCCGCATTAAAAGTGGTTAAAAACAGTTTTAAAAAGCTTATTTATAAACAAACAAAATGGCCACCAAAACAGGAAGTAGGTTGATGTACAGTATGTCCACACATAGAAAGTACATCCATACACAAGCAGGCTGTATACAGCATTCCTTTTGAATCTCAAGAGATCATTTGTGTGTTTCTTTCCCCCCTGAGGGGGGAGTGCATAGCAGAACCACAACACTGAAGAACTTGGCAGCCTTCCAGACACAGGCTGACAAGTCTGACAAGGGAAAGATACATTGATTTATTACAGAGACTGTGATAGTACAAAGTGCTGCAGTAAGCCAGAACACATTAGAATAGCTTTTGGAACTTGTAGGATGATAAAAAACAGGATGCAATTTTTGTTACGGAGTCTCTTTAAAGCTGCAGTGGCCAATTTAGCTAAAAATTGCCTGGTCACTAGGGGGGTTTAGCCCTGCAGTCCTCAAGTGGTTAAAAAAAAGCAGCCAACGACCATGCAGTCTGACGGTCGAGCTAGACCGTTAAAAACGAACGATATGGCTTGGCGTCTTTTTTCCAACGACGATCGTTTGCAAAAGTAGTACATCGTTGGAAACGATCGTTCGTACTAGGCTTGACAATGCGCATTTCGCTATTTCTCCATGGAACTTTTCATTTTTATGCGCAGGCGCAATAGTTGCTTTACGTGATGTAACGTTCGTTCTAACGATCAGATCGTTACACACTTTTAAAAGCTAACTTTACTTAGATCGTTCTTTCTTCAATTAAAAGATCGTTCGTCCACAACGAACGATCGTTGTCACATGTGTGTACGTAGCTTTACAATGAAGCCTTTTGCACATATTAACCACTTAATGACAAGCTGCTGCCGCTGTGCATGTGCGCGCTCCCGCACGTGTGTTCCCAGGAGCGTGCACGTGTGTTCCCACGAGCGTGCACGTGAAAATAGTGAGGAAAAAAAAACAAAGAAAAAATACAGCTTTATTTCCTAATACTATATTGTCACCATACTTTGTACTAGGGACATAATTAAAATCTTGTGATAACCAGGACAAATGGGCAGATACAATGTGTGGGTTTTATTTACAGTAGCAGTGTTTATATTAAAACTGTAGGGGATGAAATTGGAGAAATGTATTCTTTTTTTTTTTTTTTTTTTTTCCCTTGATTTTCCTCTTTAAAATGCATAAGAAATAAAGTAATTACTGAAAACAAATATTAACCCCAAAAAGCCCAATTGGTGGTGAAAAATATGAGATATAGATCATTTTATTGTGATCAGTAGTGATTAAGCTATTGGCAAATGAAAGGGATGAGCACTGAAAGGTGAAACATCGCTCTTGTCCTTTTAGGGTAAAAAAACGCTTTGGGGTGAAGTGGTTAAAATCTGGTTTTTTTTGTTTACCGTATATACTCAAGTATAAGCCGAGTTTTTGAGCCCAGAAAAGTGGCACTAAAGTGGGGGTCTCGGCTTATAATAAGCACAGAGAGGCCCCCCCAAGTGCCCCCGCCGCAATATGAGATCTGGAAGTGCGCGGTAACTGCTTTCCGTGTAGTCCTCAGCGTGTGCAGTGTGCGCGAGCAGAACTTGGGAGAGACTTCTGTGCTGCCCATCCCCGTACCTTTGTGTCTCCCCGGCATATGTAGTGCTGGTGCGTCCCGTTACTCACCCCCTGGTGCCCAATTGTCTCCCTGGCAAGTGCTGCATATGCAGCAGTGGTGGGTCTGACTGTCACTCACCGGTCTGCGCCACTTGGAATCCCTCTGCCTCTCGTAGCTGTGGTCTCATTGCTATGACGTGATTGCAGGTGTCACTAGATGGCGCCATAGCAATGAGACCGCGGCTACGAGAAGCAGAGGGATTCCAATTGGCGCAGACCGGTGAGTGACAGTCAGACCCGCCACTGCTGCATATTCCCCACATGCTAGGGAGACAATCAGGCACCAGGAGGTGAGTAACTGCTGCACCAGCACCGTATATGCGGGGGGGGGGGGGGGGGGGGAGAGACACCCACAGGAACTCTGGTATGGGGGTGTGCTGCTGTACAGAAAGAGGGGTGGGAATGCATGAAGCTATACTCTGCAGGAATTTCAATTGAAGATCTTACAAGAAAGTTAGTGGATCCGAGATAAACTTTTACACATTGCATAATTGGGTTCCTTTCCTATTGTTTATAGGGCATTCCTCAAGCCAAATACATTTTTGTTTTAATACTCTAATTCCTTATAAACTAAACAAGCCACACCCACATGTTTTCAGAGAGCCAAGGCATTTTCAGACAGTAGCAAGGGCTCATGGGAGTTCAGTCTGGGCAGGAGGAGGGGGAGGTATTACTAGCCAGAGATTTCAGAGGCAGAGGGGATGAGGGAGGAGGAGGGGGGATTAGTTTTTTTTCCACAGGCTGAGTGCTGAAGATGCAGCTAAGCTTGCCTGTGTGTAATGTTTACAAACATGGCTGCTGTCATTGTATCACAGGAAGAAATAATCATTTTCTATTGAAGCTGTTTGCTGCTAGATTTGCTGTGTAAACTATCTAAACTTTAGATAAGATATATAGACAAGTTACTTGTTATATTTAGTTTTTCATCTCAGATCCGCTTTAAGTAACTGCGGATCAATGAACTGACCAGGAGGGTTGCTGCAGGTGGGTCCAGCAATATCAGGAGACACCTGTATGCACTTTAGAATGTCAGGGGCACAAATGTCAGCTACACACACCATTCCAGTCTGCCATTTTCCACTGTATATGTACTTTCTACCCCCTCCAATCCATCTATATTCTCCAAACAGTGCTTTCATCTGCACCATTGGACCACTGCATTTCCTCCCCTCCCCTTTACTTGAGTCAATCATTTTTCCCAGTATATTTAGGTAAAAGTTAGGGGGTTGGCCTATACTCGGGTCGGCCTATACTCCACTATATACGGTATTTTGACTCGGTTATCGTGTAATGACTGGCAGACCATCCTTTTCTGCTGGTGCTGCCAGGCTTTGATTCGCACTGGGGGTGGTCAGTGGGTTGCAAATAATTCTGAGCTGAAATGTTATGAGCCATGGAAATGGTGAAAGAAGTGCAGCAGCTGTGTTTGATTCCTTCATTTCAAAACTGCCTAAGCGCCCTTTCCCACTACCCTGCAATTTGCGATCTGATTCCGATTGCTAACAGATTGCTCCCTCACCTTAGAGGAAAGGGGGGTAGAGGATAGTACTAGATTTTGTCTTTAAATTTATGAAATCTGCCTGTACGGTTATGGAGATTTTTGGATTTGGCATGCCATAGTGTCTCTCTCTCATGGCTTGTTTCCTCCTCCTCAGATCCAGTAGTAAAGGAGCAGCAGGCACAGACAGACACCAATCTGCTCCCCGGCAGCCTGTCGACAGCTCGATGAGGTCTGGGCACTGTGGGTAAGTATCCACCAATGTCACCGTCTTTGGCCGTATTGCATTTGGACACGTTTGACCCCTCCCTGTGAGGTTGGATGGCTTTCTAACCCTTTTCCCTGTCATTTAAAGTCATGGCAATATCCTTATCCCAGAGTGATTCATTTTAGCTGTATATTATTTATTTTGTACAAAAATTGAATAAATATATGTAACGGCTATTGTGCTGGAATTACAGATGTTTTTGAGTAGTTATAATGGGGTGCAGAGGGTAGCACAGCTTGAGTTGCTTGGGCTGGTATCAGGACTCTGGAGTTGGTACAAAAATCCTCCAGCTCCAAATTCATCTCCACTAATTTAGATATAACAATCTTGTTGATTGAACATCTGTAACGTAAAAGGCATTTCAATACTTAGGAATGTCAACGGTATATTTAGATGGCCTCTGCTTTTGGGAACCAAACAAAGTTTCTTGGCAGGAAGCGAACATTCTATCCTGTCAGCCATCCTGGCCTGTCATTGCCAACGTTAATGCCCCGGCACATTGTCTGTATAAGATTCAACGGAGCCCAAGATCAGCCGGGTTCCAGTGTGTAGCCCTGCCACCCTGCAGAAAAAGCCTCTACCTTTTCTGTATCTGATATAGGCCAGGGCCATATACTGCTAGGGGCAGAGCTATGCACAGGAAACCAGCTGATGTGGGGTTCCAGTGTGTAGCCCTGCTACCCTGCAGAAAAAACCTCTACCTCTTCTGTATCTGATATAGGCCAGGGCCATTTACTGCTAGGGGCAGAGCTATGCACAGGAAACCAGCTGATGTGGGGTTCCAGTGTGTAGCCCTGCCACCCTGCAGAAAAAGCCTCTACCTCTTCTGTATCTGATATAGGCCGGGGCCATATACTGCTAGGGGCAGAGCTATGCACAGGAAACCAGCTGATGTGGGGTTCCAGTGTGTAGCCCTGCCACCCTGCAGTAAAAGCCCCTACCTTTTCTATATCTGATACAGAAAAGGCCAGGGACACTTTCCGCAAGGGGGGCGGATCTGTGCACGGAATCCAGCAGATATGGGGTTCCAGTGAATCTTCTTAAACAGACAATGTGTTGGGGGTATTCTAACTTTTAAGAATTAGCATAACTCTTTGTTTTTTATGTACACCAGATATGCATTTTAACAAAACTTTGGATATAGCTGTAGAGTTGCTGTTGAATAGAAATCAGACATAGTCCTTGGTAAGAGTACTTGTAGTGGGTGCAGACAGGAACAAAGAATATCGATCAGGCCCTAGGCAATGTAACTGTGTGTACAGCTAAGAGTAATGTGCAGGTACTTTGCAGGAGAATGAGGGGATTCTTCCTCTATTACACATTCTTCATGTATGATTTGAACATGGATCAGGCCCTAGGCAATATAACTATGGGTACATGTAAGTGATGTGCAGGTACTCTGCAGGAGAATGAGGGGATTCTTCCTCCATTACACATTCTTCATGTACAATCTGAACATGGATCAGGCCCTAGGCAATGTAACTGTGGGTACATTTAAGAATGAGGTGCAGGTACTCTGCAGGGGAATAAGGGGATTCTTCCTCTATTACACATTCTTCGTGCACAATCTGAACATGGATCAGACTGTAGACAATGTGACTGTGAGTACATGTAAGAGTGATGTGCAGGTACTCTGCAGGGGAATGAGGGGATTCTTCCTCTATTACACATTCTTCATGCACAATCTGAATCAAGTTTATGAATGATATACAACACCTCTGCAATTAGTGTGCACAACATTCTCAGTGGATTCACAACAGCTCTGCGGGGATAGCATATCTAAAGTATAGCACTACTGTCTAACTTAATTTGTTGTCACCAACCTCTAATTTAACAGTATTTCAAAATAATTGATTTTGTGAGCAAAGGAAGTTTGAAAATCATGTAGAATCGGTACAGGAGCTGACAAATAGCTAAAAGTGCTTAAAGTTCAAATCTAATTTTTCTTTTTATTGGATAAAACTCCTCAATAAAAACCTCAATTACTTATACCAAATATTGCACTTTAAATAGTCACTCATTCAACCTGCACCACTCTTTCATGCACATACTAGAAGGGCCCTTCTGAAAAAAGTCCGATGAACTCTTTAAAAATCAAAGTCAAATTGGTCAAAACAAATTAAGTGAAAAAAGATCAAAGAGATATCAGATAATGTATGGAGAACAAAAATTTTGCTTTCGCATGTAAAAGATATTGCTCAGTGTTGTCCTAGAGCAATATCTTTTACATGAGAAAGCAAAATTTTTGCTTTAAGCGCGTGTAGACACATTTTTTGTATTTTCTGGCTGTTTGAGGTTTTAAGGGACCCCTCAGTACTACACGCTGCTCGTTGTAATAGCTGATCCCCTCCAAGCGCCTGGTAAAACTTTATTCAAATAGCTACAAGTGTTGACCCAAAAGTACTTGTTCAAACAAATATAGCTCATATAAAATTATTAGTGTTTTGTGGTGTACTAAACTACATATTAAATGATATATAAATGTCAGTTTGCATAATGGCACAGCTGGATGTCGCACTAATGACCAGGGTAACGTCAGTGAGATGTGAATAATTGAGTTAATGCAGGATTATGCAAATTTTGTATAAAAATATTTGCAAAATTTTGAAAAAAAAAATGGACTAATCAGCTCATGTAAAGGTGGAATTTGGTCCATTTTCAGCTTGCATACGTTTGTACACACAATTTGCAATCTTACTACTAAATACTGCTGCAATGTTTATTTATGGCCACTTGTCACTACGGGAACAAAGTAGCTTTCAGTTTCTGTATAGTCTGCTAGTAGAGAGAGATCAGATCATTCCAAGAATTTACAGCATCAGTTCTGCTGACTGAGGATAAAAGCAGAGCACTTATCTTAAACCAGATAACTCTATAGGAGCTGCTAATGAGTTAAGAGTCAGAGTTGGTGCATTTTTGTAGGACTCTGACTCCAGGTACCCACAAAATTACTCTAACTCCGACTCCACAGCCCTGGTTGGCTGGTATAGCCTGAGCTTGTTGGGTTGGTCATGTCCGTTTCTGTGCTTGCTTTTGAACCTCCTTGTAGTTTCAAGGGACTCCGAGCACATCTCATGGGCATTCCATTAAGACTCCGACCAGTACTGCAAAGTGCTTAAAGATGCATACCTTTCTGTAGCTTGTGCTCTCCTCTTTCATTTGATGCCTGAATTGCCGTTCTACACCAAATAGTTTTCGTTCGATTTCATTTTAAAAATCGCGGCTGCCATCTTGGCTATGTTATAACCTCCGGGTCACCCCTGTCTTCTCTGTTAGAGAAGTGCATCACTGAATGAAGCAGGAAGAGGAAGTGACACGCATGGCCATTACAAGAGGCTCCTCCAGAGGGGTCATAGCACGACTTTGCTGGAAGTCGTCTGGCTTAAAGGCATGCCCGTGTGAGGTGCTCGGAGTCCCTTTCAGTACAACACAGTTTAGTATTTAGGATTGGTACACACAGCTATAGAACAAAAAATGCTTTTGCCATCGTCCTGTTACTGAATACTGTATATTACAAGGGGCTAATGACTGTTACCAGTCCCTGTCCCTGTGCCAGACGGAGCTGATAAACAAAATGTAGGTAATGAATCTGAAATGGCTCTGTTAGTCTTGTATATAGACCCATGTGACCTGTTCCTGTACCATTGTTTAATGTTGTAATGTCTCCCCTATTTATTATACAGTGCTGCAGAATATCTACGTGCCTTATAAATAAAACAATAGTGCACCAATATTCTCCTGCAGACCAGACCTCCTGGCAGCTTCAGCTTAGTGAGACTCCTCTCCAGTGAGACAAACTGCCACCTCACTCTATGAAATGGGCAGTCACTCTTTGTATTGCTTTGTATTGACCCCCCATGGGTCAGCAATGCATCTGGGGTCATCAGGCTCCTCCCCCTCCCCAGCCTGGTCTGGAGCGTTCTCCTGATGAGTCGCAGATAGCTGCCGAACTAGTAGGGCTGGCGGGGACACAGACATTGGACACTAGTGAAGCCGGGGGACGGCCCCTTTTAGTGCGGTTTGGACATCAGTCGGGGAGAGCCTGGAAAAACTCTGTGATTTTAAAGAGAATTTATGTGAGTGCACGTTCTTTTCAATAGATTTTACATACAGCTCTATGCTATGGTGGGTGTGAATTTGTCCCATTTGAGGTGTATTGGCCAATGAGAGTATTTTGCAAGAGTGAAGGCAGACAGAGGACTAGTACGTGGCAGGGGGGCCGCCTGATGATCCCAAATGCATTGCTGACCCACCTGAGGGTCAATAAAAAGGGGGGGTGCCCATTTCGTAGAGTGAGGCGGCAGTTTTTGTCTCACCTGAGAGGCGTTTTACTAAACCTGCAGCTGCCAGGAGGTCTGGTCTGCAGGAGAATATTGGTGCACTATTGTTTTATTTATAAGGCACGTAGATATTCTGCAGCACTGTATAATAAATAGGGGAGACATTACAATGTTAAAGCAGCAGGGACAGCCATACTATCCGGGGAGAAGAAAACACATTTATAAATACTTATTCTACTTGCATATGGATTGTACTGTCCACATTTTGATTTTAGTGAATTTTATATAGTAAATAAAGAGAAAACTCAGGCATTTTCCATCTTTGCTGCCTTTGACTGAAGCCAATCCTGATGTCATTTCCTTTCTTACGCTTTTTTTTTCCCTCCTAGAAACTGCACTGTCATATCTAGCTGGCTTTGTAACCACGTGAGTACAGCATGTATATTTCAGCAGCTTCTGCAGAGGGGTGAGGTGTATTTCCCTTCTCAGCCTCTTGTCACACTGAACTGCCCTCAGCCAATCAGTGAGGAGCAGCAAGGTGGGAGGGGAGATAACAAGCTTCCCTCTCCCTGGCAATGTACCAGAATAGAGCCAAGCTGACTGAGATAAGATTCATTACAGCAGAAACATTTATGATTATATTGGAATGCTTGCAATGCAGGGGCTGGATGTAGACTACATAATAAACACAACAGCAGTGGGTAAATGGAATTTGATTTGATGGCTGACAGTCCTGCTTTAGGCCTCTTTCACACTGGAGCGTTTTACTCGTGATTTCAGCTTATCTATAAATCACTGGAGCTTGAAAAAGCGCTGTGGCAATGCAAATCAGTGGCAGCGTTCACACTGTAGTGATCACCATTGATTAGCGATTTGCTGAAGTCTCAGACCTGTTGCGTGCAGCGATTTTGGAGCGATTGCATCTCAATGTTTAAGAATCACAAAACGCAATCACTCCAGAATCACTTTCCTGTGCAGTGAAGAAATACAGGAAAATATCTTTCTTTTTTCTAGTGTTTTCTAATACCCAGTGAAAATGGAGCCTTAAAGCGGGACTGTCAGGCATAAGATCAAATTCCATTTATCCACTGCTGCTGTGTTCATTATGCAGCCTGCAGCCTTACCCAGCAATGTAAGTTTTCCAATATAATCAGAAATGTTTCTGCTGTAATAAATCTTCTCTCAGCAAGCCTGGCTATATTTTTTTTACATTCAGCAGTTGGCTGATGGTGTAATGGTTAAGGGCTCTGCCTCTGACACAGGAGACCAGGGTTCGAATCTCGGCTCTGCCTGTTCAGTAAGCCAGCACTAATTCAGTAGGAGACCTTTGGCAAGTCTCCCTTACACTGCTACTGCCAATAGAGCGCGCCCTAGTGGCTGCTGCTCTGCTCTGGCGCTTTGAGTCCGAAAGGAGAAAAGCGCAATATAAATGTTATTTGTCTTGTCTTGTCTACATTGCCAACGAGAAGGAAACTTGTCCTCACCCCTCCCACAATCCTCCTCCTCACTGATTGGCTGCGGGCACTTCATCGAGCTGCTGAAATCTAATCTATGCCGTGTTCACTTGTGTTTACAAAGCAAGCTAGATATGACGGTGCAGTTTCTAGGGAAGAAATGACATCAGGTTTGGCTTCAGTCAAAGGGAATCAAGATGGAAAACAGTATTCTCTTTATTTACTATACACAACTCACTGAAATCAAAACATGGACAGTACCTTGCATCTGTTATGGAAGTAGAACTTCTAGTTATTTACTTATCTATGTGTTTTTTGTTTTTTCCTGGGATAGTATGGCTAACCCTGCTGCTTCAAACAATAGTACAGCTATGGGTCACATGGGTCAATAAACAATACTTACCTACGTCATTTCAGATTTATGCCTACATTTTGTTAAAGGAGAACTGTAGTAAGAGGTATATCGTGGCTGCTATATTTATTTCCTGTTATGCAATACCAGTTGCCTGGCTGTCCTGCTGATCCGCTGCCTCTAATACCGTTAGCCATAGCCCCTGAACAAGCATGCAGCATATCAGGTGTTTCTGACATTATGGTCAGATCTGACAAGATTAGCTGCATGCTTGTTTCTGGTTCACACTACGGCAGGCAGATGGCTCTACAGGACAGCCAGGTAACTGGTATTGTTTAAAAGGAAATCAATATGGCAGCCTCCATATCCCTCTCACTACAGTTCTCCTTAAACAGCTCCATCTGGTGCAGAAGCTGGTAAGTCATTAGCCCCTATGTAATATACTCTCGAAAATCTCCAGTAACATGAAGATGGAGATCTGGTTTCCTGGAGAATTTGTGCAGTATTGCTTGGTGTATAGCAAGCCTATAGCTTTACATTTTACACAGCCACACCAACCCCACATGTAGACAGCCTGTTTCTGACTTTTGGTCCTCATCAGTGTATGGCAGGGATTGATATTGCTGTATGAGATAGGGCTTGGAACAGTACAACAGAGTAACCAAGCAGCTCAGGGTGACCCAAACCACTAGGAATTTAAAGCTATAGGCTCGCTATACACCAGCGGTTCTGGCTGCTTGCCTGGCTTACAGGGGCGAAAATGGATAATTTGCATATTCAGTAGTGGTGCATTGTGGGTAACCACAAATGTTCACTAAAAGCTGAATTCTTGCAAGTTTCCTTCTGTTTTAAGAAGGCAAATCCCACCAAGCATTGCTTGTTAGTAGGAGGGCTTGTCGGTCTCTTTTAGCCCCCTATACATTCCTTTGGTTTGGGTCACCCCGAGCTGCTTGGTACTCTGCAGTATTGTATGACATCCTATTTGGAACTGATATGCTGTCTAAATATTTGTACTGCTCAAGGCTTCTGTAGCAGCGCACCACTGTTCACCCTGGTGTCTTGTCAGCACAAGAAATAGTCTGAATATGCTTTATAAAGGTAATAATGTCCTTGTATAGGAGTGCAGGCAGCGACTTGTTGCCCAGCATTTGCTTTTGGGTGTGAAGGGGACATGGCCACGCCCCTCACCTTGCCCGGCTTCCTGCTCATAGGTTTGTTGGTGCGGTTGTGATTTTTGTTTTCCCCCCCCCCCCTCACTTCCGCCCACCTTACTGAAAGAAACTGCTTCATTGCAAAGGCAAAACTATGGACAGGTGGGCAAGTGAGGGGCGGGGCTTTGGCTTTAAAGAGAACCAGAGAGGAGAAAAGTAAAGCTGTTATACATACACCTGGGGCTTCCTCCAGCCCCATACGCACGGATCGCTCCCACGCCGCCGTCCTCCGCTGCCTCTATCGCCAGTACCGGGTCCTGTCATTACCGCCAGTCGCCGGCGGATGCGGCCAATTCTGCACATCACAGGGGCTCCCTCAATACACGTACGCTTGCGGCTGCCTACTGCACAGGGGCATGCATATGGGTATGGAGGGAGCCCCTGTGATGCAGAGAATTGCCCGTGTCTGCCGCAAGTGACGGGCCCGGTACCAGCGGATCCAGGAAGCGGAGGACGGCGGCGTGGGAGCGATCCGTGCGTATGGGGCTGGAGGAAGCCCCAGGTATGTATACAATCTTTTCCTTTTTTCACCCTCCATTATTCCTCTCTGGTTCCCTTTAAATGTGATCGTCTCCCTTGTGCCAGGGCTACAGATGGCATTTTGACCACTTCCTGCATACTTGCATTTCAAAACCAGCACAGTGGAAAGGGTGGCGAGGCTGCAAATAATGTGATCTCCCACCATTAGTGGGCGCTGTGTCAGGTCTCACTGGTTGATAAGTGGCTTGGAGAGTTTCCTCTGTGCACTGACCGCCCTCTTCTCCTCTCCACAGGACGCCGCTGCTGTTTTCACCTTGTTTTCGGGAGAAAGCACCAGAACACTTCCTGCCCCCCCTGCGGCAGCGAACGCGGACATTGTGTGACCGATCCCAGCGGCACCAGAACCCAGTAACCTTCCCTTTACTAACTGACACTGCGATCAACAGGCAGGAACAGCCGTCATGTGTGAGGAGGGGCCCAAATCCTCGCCCTTCCCCGCCCTTCCTCCTCCTCCTCCCGAGGACAGGAAGCTTCTCTGTACCTTGATTTAACCCTCTGCCTTCTGGACGGAGCTTCCTCATAGGGTTTGTCAGGTGTAAGCAGGGTGAGCTGAGCCTCTGACTGGCCCAGCCATATGTAAGAATTTGGAGGTAGGTGCCCCAGGGGGGGGTAATCCAGTTACTAGTTGTGCTGTTACAGGGTACACCCACCTCTCTTCAAGCAGCAATATCCCCTCCAAACGTTGCTTTTTTCTCTTTCTTTTTTGTTAAAAATGACCAATATCCAGGGAAACTTTTAAGTTATGATGCCAAGATTCGAAGCTCTGGGCCGTTACCAGTCTTAATTTTGTGTTTTCTGAGTGATATGACTTGGCGTCTGTGGCGGTGTCACTGCGAGCGGAGGGGATTTAGGGGGGTCACTGGGGCCCCCTTTAAGTGCTGAACAAGAGCTCCTGATTGGATGTGGAGGCGCAGGGCGTCGTGTTCGAGGGGCTTACTATAGCTGAATGTCTAGTATCCTTAGTAGCTCCGTGTCACCTCCTGTCTACGTCACATGACCTCTCTCTGACCAGTCCGGCGTGGCCCCGCCCTCCAGTGACGCGTTACGTCTTTGTTCTATAGCTACCTCGGAGACCAGGCCCTGGCGAATGCTCAGTTCTGCTGCCTGTGCAATGCAAGCTACACAATCCAGTCCTCTGGGTGACAGTGTTTTTATATGTTACATGAACAAACATGGAAGACAGTGGGCGGTGCCAGCGGCCTCTTACTGTGGAATTGTGGGAAATCAGTGTTATATGGGGCTCTTATGGGGATAAGGGGGGGGGGGGCTGACTCTCCTTCTAGATGTTTTGCAGTAATGAGGGCTGGCTGGCCTGGTACAGGGCGTCGGAGGGAAGGGGTCAGCTTTGTGTTACGGTTACTCGCTCACAGTATTGTCGCTGTACACATGACACAGCCGTCAGGTTGTGTCTCAGCTGTAGCCGTGTTTGCTCCTCTGTTTCTCAGGTGGGTCGGTGAGACCCATTCTCTTCCCCTCCCAGTGCCCAGCAAGGTGAGGTGCGAGGTACAGACTGGCCCTTGCTGCGTGCTCTGCCACCCACTTGGAATCCAATCTATAAATACCTCTGTTCAGCAGACTTGTGTCCGACTCCTTTTGTTCTGTGTGTCTGTGGTCATGTGTGTTTGTGATAGGGTGCAGGTGCAGCACATGGTTGTGTGTAGTAGGTGCTGCAGGTGATAAGGTGCAGCAGATGGTTGTGTGTCCTGCAGGTGATGGGGTGTAGGTGCATCAGATGGTTGTGTGTCCTGCAGGTGATGGGGTGTAGGTGCATCAGATGGTTCTGTGTGTAGGTGCTGCAGGTGCTTGGTGTGCTGTGGGGGGCTGTGTGTAAGTATGTGCTGCAGGGTGCGGCACATGGTTGTGTGTCCTGCAGGTGATGGGGTGTAGGAGCTGTCACAGGGGCTCTAGTGGCCGGACCGCACAATGCCTTCCAATCGGTTTCAGCACACAGACCATGCAAGCTGTGGTCGCAATCGGTGCGCAGAAACCACTGGAATTTTGGCAGCAGACCGACTAGAAGGGAGCCTGTCAGTTACAGTAATTACAAATTACACACCATTTCAGGGTATAACTGCCACCACCTCTGTTACCATGGGACAGAGGAGCCCACTGACTGGCTGATTCTAGACCTGCAAATAAAAACGGTTAAACACACACTATTCTGTCTAGCTAGCGACAATAGTAGCGACTCTTCAGAGACCAGGTTCAGTTTGTGCGGCTGAATAGCAGGGTAACTGAATACACAAATGACGTTAGCGTCGTTTATTAAAACGCAATATAAATCATATATACAGAAAATCATTAAAATCAACAACTATAGAAACATTTATAGCCAGTATGAAAATAAAAGGGAGAGAATACTTAGAGTTTGTGGAAATATGTCCTTCTGGGAAAACTCATAAAGTTCTTGGTTTCAGTTCAGTAGCAAAGTCCAAACAAACTAGGTGCCAGCATTTCCTCAAGCTGGCAAGGATGTAATCGGGATAATATTTCAAAATGGAGGACATTGATTTTGGCTCCTCTGCCATTCTTATGCCCCTGATCCAGTAGGAGGGAGTGAGGGCGGGAACCGCACACCCCCTTAGAACATGAGTCCTCCCCTTCCCCTGGGGACTAAAAATCATATCTAACCATATATGGGCTCTATCTCACAGAACCGTACAGGTCAGGGCAGATTTACTAACATTTCCAGGTCCGTCCCGATTTACCCAGCACCCTGATACCAAACATTAGGGGTAGGACCCCTGTGGTATCATCAGGGCACTTTCGAGCTGCCTAACTGGCAGCCCTTTCCTCAGAATGTTCTGAAACTTTCTCAGTACCAGCGCCAGGCAAGGCCCGGCATGCTCTGTGAGTTTGGAGGGCCGGCCAGCCTGGCAACACAGGAAGACACATATAGCAGCTTATGGAATATTATATACATCTAGGAGTAACAGCAGGTCAGTTCTAGGTGAAGGCTCTTTGAAGCTGGGACAGCAGGCTATGTGTCTGCTTCCCTGCTGGGATCGGGGCCGGGGAGTCTCACTCTCCTTCCTCTAAATTGGTTCTGTCAGGCTACTTATCTGATGTATGGGCCCTTAGCACAGCTGGGTGCCTGGGACACTTCTGCTGAAGCTTCCTGACATTTGGTGAAAGGAGAAAAAAAAACTGTCTCTTAAAAGAAGGAATGTCATTTTCTGATAGCTGCAATGACTGGGCAAATCTAACCAAGAAGCGATCAGAAAATTGACTGCGCAAATCTTCCTGATTCGCCTGCGTTTCTCACGGCTGTTCCATGACGGGGGCATGAAATGGTTGTGTGTGTAGTAGGTGCTGCATGGTGTAGGTGCAGGTGGTTGTGTGTAGTAGGTGCTGCAGGTGATGGGGTGCAGGTGCAGCAAATGGTTGTGTGTGTAGTAGGGCCTGCAGGTGGTTGGGTGTAGGTGCAGTAGATGGTTGGGTGTAGGTGCAGTAGATGGTTGTGTGTCCTGCAGTTGATTGGGTGTAGGGGCAACAGATGGTTATGTGTGTGTGAAGTAGGTGCTGCATGGTGTAGGTGCAGCAGGTGATGGGGTGTAGGTGCTGCGGATGGTTGTGTGTGTAGTAGGTGCTGCAGATGATGGGGTGTAGGTGCAGCAGATGGTTGTGTGTAGTAGGGGCTGCAGGTGATGGGGTGTAGGTGCTGCAGGTGGTTGTGTGTAGTAGGTGCTGCAGGTGGTTGTGTGTAGTAGGTGCTGCAGGTGGTTGTGTGTAGTAGGTGCTGCAGGTGGTTGTGTGTAGTAGGTGCTGCAGGTGGTTGTGTGTAGTAGGGTCTGCAGGTGATGGGGTGTAGGTGCAGCAGGTGGTTGTGTGTAGTAGGTGCTGCAGGTGATGGGGTGTAGGTGCAGCAGATGGTTGTGTGTCCTGCAGGTGATAGGGCGTAGGTGCAGCAGATGGTTGTGTGTAGTAGGGGCTGCAGGTGATGGGGTGTAGGTGCAGCAGGTGGTTGTGTGTATTAGGGGCTGCAGGTGATGGGGTGTAGGTGCAGCAGATAGTTGTGTGTAGTAGGTGCTGCAGGTGATGGGGTGTAGGTGCAGCAGATGGTTGTGTGTAGTAGGGGCTGCAGGTGATAGGGTGTAGGTGCAGCAGATGGCTGTGTGTAGTCTGTGCTGCAGGTGATGAGGTGTAGGTGCAGTGTGTGTGTGTGTGTGTAGTAGGTGCTGCAGGTGATAGGGTGTAGGTGCAGAAGATGGCTGTGTGTAGTAGGTGCTGCAGGTGATGGGGTGTAGGTGCAGCAGATGGTTGTGTGTCCTGCAGGTGATAGGGTGTAGGTGCAGCATATGGTTGTGTGTAGTAGGGGCTGCAGGTGATGGGGTGTAGGTGCAGCAGGTGGTTGTGTGTATTAGGGGCTGCAGGTGATTGGGTGTAGGTGCAGCAGATGGTTGTGTGTCCTGCAGGTGATGGGGTGTAGGTGCAGCAGGTGGTTGTGTGTAGTAGGTGCAGCAGGTGGTTGTGTGTAGTAGGTGCTGCAGGTGGTTGTGTGTAGTAGGTGCTGCAGGTGGTTGTGTGTAGTAGGTGCTGCAGGTGGTTGTGTGTAGTAGGTGCTGCAGGTGGTTGTGTGTAGTAGGTGCTGCAGGTGGTTGTGTGTAGTAGGTGCTGCAGGTGGTTGTGTGTAGTAGGTGTGTGTAGTAGGTGCTGCAGGTGGTTGTGTGTAGTAGGTGCTGCAGGTGGTTGTGTGTAGTAGGTGCTGCAGGTGGTTGTGTGTAGTAGGTGCTGCAGGTGGTTGTGTGTAGTACGTGCTGCAGGTGGTTGTGTGCAGTAGGGTCTGCAGGTGATGGGGTGTAGGTGCAGCAGGTGGTTGTGTGTAGTAGGTGCAACAGGTGATGGGGTGTAGGTGCAGCAGATGGTTGTGTGTAGTAGGTGCAGCAGGTGATGGGGTGTAGGTGCAGCAGATGGTTGTGTGTAGTAGGGGCTGCAGGTGATGGGGTGTAGGTGCAGCAGATGGTTGTGTGTAGTAGGGGCTGCAGGTGATGGGGTGTAGGTGCAGCAGATGGTTGTGTGTAGTAGGTGCAGCAGGTGATGGGGTGTAGGTGCAGCAGATGGTTGTGTGTAGTAGGGGCTGCAGGTGATGGGGTGTAGGTGCAGAAGATGGCTGTGTGTAGTAGGTGCTGCAGGTGATGGGGTGTAGGTGCAGCAGATGGTTGTGTGTCCTGCAGGTGATGGGGTGTAGGTGCAGCAGATGGTTGTGTGTAGTAGGGGCTGCAGGTGATTGGGTGTAGGTGCAGCAGATGGTTGTGTGTCCTGCAGGTGATGGGGTGTAGGTGCAGCAGATGGTTCTATGTCCTCCAGGTGATGGGTTGTAGGTGCAGCAGATGGTTGTTTGTAGTAGTTGCTGCAGGTGATGGGGGGCAGGTGCTCCGGATGGTGTTGTGTTTGGGTGTCCTGCAGGTGAAGGGGTGTAGGTGCAGCAGATGGTTGTGTGTTGTAGGGGCTGCAGGTGATGGGGTGTAGGTGCAGCAGATGGTTGTGTGTAGTAGGTGATGGGGTGTGGGTGCAGCAGATGGTGTGTGTAGTAGGGGGTGTAGGTGCAGCAGATGGTTGTGTGTAGTAGGGGCTGCAGGTGATAGGGTGTAGGTGCAGCAGATGGTTGTGTGTAGTAGGTGATGGGGTGTAGGTGCTGCGGATGGTTGTGTGTAGTAGGTGCTGCAGGTGATGGGGTGTAGGTGCAGCAGATGGTTGTGTGTAGTAGGTGCTGCAGGTGATGGGGTGTAGGTGCAGCAGATGGTTGTGTGTAGTATGGGCTGCAGGTGATAGGGTGTAGGTGCAGCAGATGGTTGTGTGTAGTAGGGGCTGCAGGTGATAGGGTGTAGGTGCAGCAGATGGTTGTGTGTAGTATGGGCTGCAGGTGATAGGGTGTAGGTGCAGCAGGTGGTTGTTTGTAGTAGGGGCTGCAGGTGATGGGGTGTAGGTGCAGAAGATGGCTGTGTGTCCTGCAGGTGATAGGGCGTAGGTGCAGCAGATGGTTGTGTGTAGTAGGTGCTGCAGGTGATGGGGTGTAGGTGTAGCAGATGGTTGTGTGTAGTAGGTGCAGCAGATGGTTGTGTGTCCTGCAGGTGATAGGGTGTAGGTGCAGCAGATGGTTGTGTGTAGTAGGGGCTGCAGGTGATGGGGTGTAGGTGCAGCAGGTGGTTGTGTGTAGTAGGTGCTGCAGGTGATGGGGTGTAGGTGCAGCAGATGGTTGTGTGTCCTGCAGGTGATGGGGTGTAGGTGCAGCAGATGGTTGTGTGTCCTGCAGGTGATGGGGTGTAGGTGCAGCAGATGGTTGTGTGTACTGCAGGTGATGGAGTGTAGGTGCAGCAGATGGTTGTGTGTCCTGCAGGTGATGGGGTGTAGGTGCAGCAGATGGTTCTATGTCCTCCAGGTGATGGGTTGTAGGTGCAGCAGATGGTTGTTTGTAGTAGTTGCTGCAGGTGATGGGGGCAGGTGCTCCGGATGGTGTTGTGTTTGGGTGTCCTGCAGGTGAAGGGGTGTAGGTGCAGCAGATGGTTGTGTGTTGTAGGGGCTGCAGGTGATGGGGTGTAGGTGCAGCAGATGGTTGTGTGTAGTAGGTGATGGGGTGTAGGTGCAGCAGATGGTGTGTGTAGTAGGGGGTGTAGGTGCAGCAGATGGTTGTGTGTAGTAGGGGCTGCAGGTGATAGGGTGTAGGTGCAGCAGATGGTTGTGTGTAGTAGGTGATGGGGTGTAGGTGCTGCGGATGGTTGTGTGTAGTAGGTGCTGCAGGTGATGGGGTGTAGGTGCAGCAGATGGTTGTGTGTAGTAGGTGCTGCAGGTGATGGGGTGTAGGTGCAGCAGATGGTTGTGTGTAGTATGGGCTGCAGGTGATAGGGTGTAGGTGCAGCAGATGGTTGTGTGTAGTATGGGCTGCAGGTGATAGGGTGTAGGTGCAGCAGATGGTTGTGTGTAGTAGGGGCTGCAGGTGATGGGGTGTAGGTGCAGCAGGTGGTTGTGTGTAGTAGGTGCTGCAGGTGATGGGGTGTAGGTGCAGCAGATGGTTGTGTGTTGTAGGGGCTGCAGGTGATGGGGTGTAGGTGCAGCAGATGGTTGTGTGTAGTAGGTGATGGGGTGTAGGTGCAGCAGATGGTGTGTGTAGTAGGGGGTGTAGGTGCAGCAGATGGTTGTGTGTAGTAGGGGCTGCAGGTGATAGGGTGTAGGTGCAGCAGATGGTTGTGTGTAGTAGGTGATGGGGTGTAGGTGCTGCGGATGGTTGTGTGTAGTAGGTGCTGCAGGTGATGGGGTGTAGGTGCAGCAGATGGTTGTGTGTAGTAGGTGCTGCAGGTGATGGGGTGTAGGTGCAGCAGATGGTTGTGTGTAGTATGGGCTGCAGGTGATAGGGTGTAGGTGCAGCAGATGGTTGTGTGTAGTATGGGCTGCAGGTGATAGGGTGTAGGTGCAGCAGATGGTTGTGTGTAGTATGGGCTGCAGGTGATAGGGTGTAGGTGCAGCAGGTGGTTGTTTGTAGTAGGGGCTGCAGGTGATGGGGTGTAGGTGCAGAAGATGGCTGTGTGTCCTGCAGGTGATAGGGCGTAGGTGCAGCAGATGGTTGTGTGTAGTATGGGCTGCAGGTGATAGGGTGTAGGTGCAGCAGATGGTTGTGTGTAGTATGGGCTGCAGGTGATAGGGTGTAGGTGCAGCAGGTGGTTGTTTGTAGTAGGGGCTGCAGGTGATGGGGTGTAGGTGCAGAAGATGGCTGTGTGTCCTGCAGGTGATAGGGCGTAGGTGCAGCAGATGGTTGTGTGTAGTAGGTGCTGCAGGTGATGGGGTGTAGGTGTAGCAGATGGTTGTGTGTAGTAGGTGCAGCAGATGGTTGTGTGTCCTGCAGGTGATAGGGTGTAGGTGCAGCAGATGGTTGTGTGTAGTAGGGGCTGCAGGTGATGGGGTGTAGGTGCAGCAGGTGGTTGTGTGTAGTAGGTGCTGCAGGTGATGGGGTGTAGGTGCAGCAGATGGTTGTGTGTCCTGCAGGTGATGGGGTGTAGGTGCAGCAGATGGTTGTGTGTACTGCAGGTGATGGAGTGTAGGTGCAGCAGATGGTTGTGTGTCCTGCAGGTGATGGGGTGTAGGTGCAGCAGATGGTTGTGTGTCCTGCAGGTGATGGGGTGTAGGTGCAGCAGATGGTTCTGTGTCCTGCAGGTGATGGGGTGTAGGTGCAGCAGATGGTTCTGTGTCCTCCAGGTGATGGGGTGTAGGTGCAGCAGATGGTTGTTTGTAGTAGTTGCTGCAGGTGATGGGGGCAGGTGCTCCGGATGGTGTTGTGTTTGGGTGTCCTGCAGGTGAAGGGGTGTAGGTGCAGCAGATGGTGTGTGTAGTAGGGGGTGTAGGTGCAGCAGATGGTTGTGTGTAGTAGGGGCTGCAGGTGATAGGGTGTAGGTGCAGCAGATGGTTGTGTGTAGTAGGTGATGGGGTGTAGGTGCTGCGGATGGTTGTGTGTAGTAGGTGCTGCAGGTGATGGGGTGTAGGTGCTGCAGATGGTTGTGTGTAGTAGGTCCTGCAGGTGATAGGGTGTAGGTGCAGCAGATGGTTGTGTGTAGTAGGGGCTGCAGGTGATAGGGTGTAGGTGCAGCAGATGGTTGTGTGTAGTAGGTGCTGCAGGTGATGGGGTGTAGGTGCAGCAGATGGTTGTGTGTAGTAGGTGATGGGGTGTAGGTGCTGCGGATGGTTGTGTGTAGTAGGTGCTGCAAGTGATGGCGTGTAGGTGCTGCAGATGGTTGTGTGTAGTAGGTGCTGCAGGTGATGGGGTGTAGGTGCTGCAGATGGTTGTGTGTAGTAGGTGATGGGGTGTAGGTGCTGCAGATGGTTGTGTGTAGTAGGTGCTGCAGGTGATGGGGTGTAGGTGCAGCAGATGGTTGTGTGTAGTAGGGGCTGCAGGTGATAGGGTGTAGGTGCAGCAGATGGCTGTGTGTAGTAGGGGCTGCAGGTGATGGGGTGTAGGTGCAGCAGGTGGTTGTTTGTAGTAGGGGCTGCAGGTGATAAGGTGTAGGTGCAGCAGATGGTTGTGTGAAGTAGGTGATGGGGTGTAGGTGCAGCAGATGGTTCTGTGTCCTGCAGGTGATGGGGTGTAGGTGCAGCAGATGGTTGTTTGTAGTAGGGGCTGCAGGTGATAGGGTTTAGGTGCAGCAGATGGCTGTGTGTAGTAGGTGCTGCAGGTGATGGGGTGTAGGTGCAGCAGGTGGTTGTTTGTAGTAGGGGCTGCAGGTGATAAGGTGTAGGTGCAGCAGATGGTTGTGTGAAGTAGGTGATGGGGTGTAGGTGCAGCAGGTGGTTGTTTGTAGTAGGGGCTGCAGGTGATAAGGTTTAGGTGCAGCAGGTGGTTGTGTGTAGTAGGTGATGGGGTGTAGGTGCAGCAGATGGCTGTGTGTAGTCGGTGCTGCAGGTGATGAGGTGTAGGTGCAGCAGGTGGTTGTGTGTGTGTGTGTGTAGTAGGTGCTGCAGGTGATGGGGTGTAGGTGCTGCGGATGGTTGTAGGTGCAGGTGATAGGGTGTAGGTGCTGCAGGTGCTTGAGGCTGTGTGTAAGCATGTGCTGCAGGGTATAGGTGCAGGAGATGGGGTGCAGGTGCTTGGTGCTGTGTGTAAGCATGTGCTGCAGAGTGTAGGTGCAGGAGATGGGGTGCAGGTGCTTGGTGCTGTGTGTAAGCATGTGCTGCAGAGTGTAGGTGCAGGAGATGGGGTGCAGGTGCTTGGTGCTTTGTGTAAGCATGTACAGGGTGTAGGTGCTGCAGGTGCTTGGTGCTGTGTGTAAGCATGTGCTGCAGAGTGTAGGTGGAGCACATGCAGATGCTCGGCCATATATGGTTGTATACTGCAGATGCTTTGCTGTGTGTAGGTGTGTGCTGCAGATGCTTTGCTGTGTGTGGTTGTGTAGGCGTACATATTAGAACGCTGTCGGTGAGTACGGCGCTGGGAGAGACAAATGACATCTCCCCCTGCTGCCGATAAACTCCCCAGCAGCGTTCATTACCATTCCCCCTCCCAGTCGCACCTCGAAGGGAGGTGTAATTTGGGGTCCAGCAATCGCTGGAGCCCCAAATTACTCTTGCGCGCCCTGCTCAGCATACCATTGCTACTATGGGGTGCCTGGGTTTGGCACCCGACGCTGAGCGCCATGCGCTGAAACTACCTGCTTCGATGTGTAGGTGCTTGGCTGTGTGTAGGTGGTGCAAGTGCTTTTGACCGTAAGTGTTTGTGTGCAGGTGCTTGGCCGTAAATGGTTGTGTGTAGGTGGTGCAGGTGCTCGGCCGTAAGTGGTTGTGTGTAGGAGTGTCCGCTGCAGTTGCTTGGGCCATAAGTGGTTGTGTGTAGGAGTGTCCACTGCAGGTGCTTGGCCGTAAGTGGTTGTGTGTAGGAGTGTCCGCTGCAGGTGCTTGGCCGTATGTGGTTGTGTGTAGGTGGTGCAGGTGCTTGGCCGTATGTGGTGGTGCGTAGGAGTGTCCGCTGCAGGTGCTTGGCCGTATGTGGTGGTGCGTAGGAGTGTCCGCTGCAGGTGCTTGGCCGTATGTGGTGGTGCGTAGGAGTGTCCGCTGCAGGTGCTTGGCCGTAAGTGGTTTTGTGTAGGAGTGTCCGCTGCAGGTGCTTGGCCGTAAATGGTTGTGTGTAGGAGTGTCCGCTGCAGATGCTTGGCTGTAAGTGGTTGTGTGTGTAGGTGCGTGTGCTGCAGTTGCTTGCATATTAAGCACTGCTTAGAAACAGTGGTGAAGGTGTAAAGAATATGGTGCAAGCTTTTTACAGGAATTCAGCATATTCATTCACTTGAAGAATTCTATGAAGGTTTGTCAGATTAGGTCTTCAGTAGGAACAGCATTTGAAAATGTGTGCAACTTAAATGCAAATGTATTCAAACCACCAGACATCAGTCACACATTGTATCAGTGAGCGAGTTTGCTGACTGAAAGAGATCTGCAGACTTCCTGGCTGTATTGTTTACACACACTCTCCTCCTCGGTAGTCTGTACACTGCATGCTTTTACACCAGCTCTAGCATGTCTGCCCTGGTGCCTTGTAGATCAGGTCTGATCATTGCTCTAGTTCTTTTGATTGTTCCTCCCTTCTGCTTCCCAGGCTCTGACAGGAACAGGAAGTGATATAGTGAGGATCAGACCTGACTTGAGATCACAGATGTGTGTTGGGAAGCAGAGGGAGATTTACAGGAAGGAGGAATGGCCGGGTATTGGGATAGTAGAACTGATGTTCAGGCTGCTATACAGAGGAGTTTGTGAATAATACACAGCCAAGGGCGTCCCCAGATCTCTGCAGGGAAGAGAATCCGTTCTACATTATTGTTGATGTATTGATTGTATTTCTGACTTGTCTCAGGTACAGTTTAAACAAACCCGTCACATTGGTTTATACTTACGTTGGGATTCTTTGGCCAAAAATTGGTCAGATCATTGATCAGGCATGCCTTTGTTGGCACCGACTTTCATCCGATTTGATAATTATCTAATTGGATGGTCGATCGTCTGCCAAATTGGTAGATATATGGGCACCTTAAAGGGGCCCTGAGCAGAGGCATACAATTTAAATCTGGACTGTACCTAGGGGTTTCTCCAGTACCCCGTAGCCCACGAGGTCTTCCGTCAAACTCTGGGTCTCATTCGCGGTCATGCTGGTCTCTGGTAATCTGGCGACTTTGGCTGAAATCGTGCATGTGCGTACCCGGCATCATAATGCCAGTCCCCGTAAGCCTCCTGCACCTCAAATGTTCAGTCTTTAGAGAACAGCGCAGGACGCTTACGGCAACCGGCGTGATGACATGGCCAAAGCCACTGCATTACCAGAGCTGCCAGCGGGACTGCGGAAAGGACAGAGGATGACGGAAGACCTTGTGTGATACCGGGATGGGGGGGGGCTGGGGGAAGCCCCAGGTAGGTCCAGATTTTGATTTTATGCCTCTGCACAGGTCTCCTTTAAATGATCAGTGATTGCATAGCTGGGTATAGATACTGTGCGCATCAAAACAAAGATGCCTTCCTGTAGCCATTTAAAGACAAGGAAATGTTCTACCACACAAGAGCTCGAATGATCTAAAGAGTCCTTATTGAAGGAGCATCTACCCCAGAACATAAACACAGACTAATGCTGGGAATACACGATTCGTTTTTGCCTTCGTTTAAACCTTCGATTCGTTCGGTAAACGAATCGAGTGTTGAAAACGTATGTGAAAATAGTCATAATCTCATTATAGTTTCGATTAATAGACCCCAAAAACGAACGACTAGTGATCGAACATGTTTGATATTATCTCTCTTTATCCATCTAATCGAGCCATTGGTCGGCTTGATGGCTGTTCAGATCGATTATATATTCGTTTATGCTAGTCCGTCCCTGTAAAAAGGGATTTTCGTTTCGTTTCTTTGCAGCCTTCGATCATTGGAAAAACGAAACCATCAGAATCGGAAAAAAAAACGAAACCGTGGGTGGTGATATTAACCGTATGACCGATTATTTCAGGATCGAAAAGGACAAAAGGCACAATCGAAACGAAGGTTTAAACGAAGGCAAAAACGAACCGTGTATTCCCAGCATTAGGGGAGGTGGACGTATTTACTGGGGTCAGAATTAGATAAGTGGATAACCACATGTGGCCGGCCGTATAATGCAACCAATGAATGCAGGCAGTGCAACAATGGATGCAAATAATGAGCACGATAGCTACATGAGCTGAAAGAGACTATAAAGCTGTAAAGAAGCTCTGTAGTGAAATTCAGGCTACTGGGATATCCTGGTAGCAAGTCTGTAATAGGAAGAGCAACACCTGTTAAGGTGGCCGTACATTGGAAGACTTGGCGGCCGATCGACCTGCTGATTCGATTGTTATAATCTGATGAAAATCTGTGCCGCCAAGTGCATGCCCGACTGATAATGCGACCAATTCCAGGGCATACTTAGATCGCACATGCTGCAAGATGTCGAGCCAACTTGCTCGATTGGGTGTGTGGTGGTAATGTTATGCAATTACGGGGACAATCAATGAACGCAGTGAAACCCCTGGCGCTGTGTTCCTCCCCCCCCCCCCATGTTAAATGCCCCCTCCGGTGCCCAGTGCAAGTTCTACATTACCTGTTTGCAGTCTCCGGTGGCTCCGGACGCCACTTGGTTGCCTTGTAAGCACCCGCGTATGACGTCAGATGTCACACATGCAGCCACGTTACTAGGCAACCACGTGGCATATGGAAAGTGGAGTGTGCCCGGAGCCTGCGGACAGGTAATGTAGAACTGGCACTGGGCACCAGGGGGGGGGGGGGGGGCATTTATCATTATGGGGAAGCGGACGGATACGGCATTACAAGGCCGATTGGCCTGCAGTGTATAGGCAGCTAACAGATCTCTCTCTAATCAGATTCAGTCACAGAGATATGCCTCTTGGTCGAATCTGCCCATCATCGTTAAATGTGTGGCTACCTTAAAGAGGAGCTGTCAGCCATACTATCTCAGAAAAAAAACAACACATATATAAATAGATAAATCCTTGCTCTACTTACATAACACATGTATTGCACTGTCCACGTTTTGATTTTAGTGATTTTTCTACAGTAAAAAAAAAAAGAAATTTCTTAGTATTTACCATTTTAACTGTGGCTATTTTGAAGCCAATCTTGATGTCATTTCCTCCCTTACTCTCCTCTGCCTGATTGTGTATGCATAGCCCAACCCCCCCGCCCCTTCACTATAGAAAGTGCATTGTCTCAGCATGAGAAATACTGGCCAATCAGAGAGGAACAGAGATGTGGGAGGGGAAACAGGAGGGAAAGTGGCTTCAGCCAATCAGGCTGCATTAGTTAAGTCTGAGGGGAAGTGGAGAAGAAAAAAAGGAGAGCCCAGCATGCCCTGCAACTTCCTTTGTCTGGCAATGTACCAAATAAGAGTCAGGTAAACTGGGGAATGATCATTTATCAACAAGAAAAGTAATAGTGATTTTAACGTTTGGATTGCCTGCTTAGCATCCTTATTACTTGTTTACCAGATAAAAATAATTGATTTTGATTTTATGACCGACAGTTACACTTTAAGAGGGCCAGGAGTTCTGGATCCAGAAGCTGAATACATCAGCCCGCAGGGTACACAGTTGTGATTTTGATCTATATTCTTATAGCTCACTGCTGTCTCCTTTGTACAAAGTGACAAGATGCTGTTTTGATGCATTTCTTGTTTGTTTCCTTTTCAGGGGCTTATTTAGTCATTGAGTGTTGGATATTATTTTGTTGTTAGATTTGTTTTCCCCTGTTGCTCAGTTACACTGATGTCACCTCCTGCTGGCCAGGGAAGTCATTGTCAGTAATAATGGTGAGCCGGATATCTTAATTTTGGCTGCCCCAAAATAGTTCACATGTGAATACAGCACCGTTTACTGAGCACAGGATGGCTGGCGATTAATGCCCCAGGTGCAAATCCCGTCCGCATCACAATCTCCAGGGAGTGGCCATCTTCCAGTGTCTGTGTCCTGTATGCCCTCCAGTTTCCTCCAACATCCCAAAACATACTCAGGTTAGAGGTGAGCTGTAGTGACATATAGCAGAATGCAGTAAGGAGGCCCTGTAGTGACATATAGCAGAATGCAGTAAAGAGGCCCTGTTAGTGACATATAGCAGAATGCAGTAAAGAGGCCCTGTAGTGACATATAGCAGAATGCAGTAAAGAGGCCCTGTAGTGACATATAGCAGAATGCAGTAAGGAGGTCCTGCAGTGACATATAGCAGAATGCAGTAAAGAGGCCCTGTAGTGACATATAGCAGAATGCAGTAAAGCGGCCCTGTAGTGACATATAGCAGAATGCAGTAAGGAGGCCCTGTAGTGACATATAGCAGAATGCAGTAAAGAGGCCCTGTAGTGACATACAGCAGAATGCAGTAAAGAGGCCCTGTAGTGACATATAGCAGAATGCAGTAAAGAGGCCCTGTAGTGACCTGTAGCAGAATGCAGTAAAGAGGCACTGTAGTGACATAGAGCAGAATGCAGTAAAGAGGCCCTGTAGTGACATATAGCAGAATGCAGTAAGAAGGCGCTGTAGTGACATATAGCAGAATGCAGTAAGGAGGCGCTGTAGTGACATATAGCAGAATGCAGTAAGGAGGCGCTGTAGTGACATATAGCAGAATGCAGTAAGGAGGCGCTGTAGTGACATATAGCAGAATGCAGTAAGGAGGCGCTGTAGTGACATGTAGCAGAATGCAGTAAAGAGGCACTGTAGTGACATAGAGCAGAATGCAGTAAAGAGGCCCTGTG